>NW_017536999.1:198191-205393 GCF_001853355.1 Bactrocera latifrons | reverse complement strand
TGGCGCAGATTGTGGGGTCTCCTTTTTTGAGGATTGGGCATAGCACACTTAAATTCCAATCGTTGGGCATGCTTTCGTCCGACCATATTTTACAAAGAAGCTGATACATGCTCCTTATCAGTTCTTCGACGCCATGTTTGAATAGCTCGGCCGGCAATCCATAGATATACTGGTGCATAGTAATTCCAGATGGAAGTTCAGTGTAGTTTAAGGTGTAATATTCTTCATAAGGAACGTTTTTGCGAACTTTAAGACCGACTTGATAACTATGTTTGATAGTTCGTTTTTTGACCGAATCTCCTAGATACTTTGAACGAGGTTTAGGCAGTGCGGGACAAAGGCATAGGAGGTGAGGGTGCAAGCGAGTTTTCCGCATGCGCTTTTGCATATGATCTTGGCGATACTGTTAACCGCTAAATATGAAAAAAAATTAAGACAGCCTAAATTCGTTATCTCTAATAAAATGTTTTTGGTTTCTATGTTTGAAGTTTTTCTTATGTATTCCGCATATAAAAAAGTCTGAAAGTAAGCGAAATGTAGTAATGAAACTATGAGATTTTATGAGCTGTAGTAGTATCTAAGGTCATCGGATACCTAATATGATATAAGCCAGTCATAATATTAAATTCTTTCGCAATGTAAAGTTTTCTCTGAAAACTGCAATAGAATAAAATATTCGGTTACACCCGAGCATAGACGTTCCTTTTTATAAATAACTCTTAGGAACTTGATTTGATTGAATCGCTTAGTTTTAGAAATCAGGTGAAAGATAAAAATTGAATTACTATTGCAATAAGAATTATAGACAAACAACTCTTGCTTTCTTTAACACCATAATGCACCATGTCATGTCACACTGTCCGTAATTCTTAGCGCCTTTTTCGCAAAAAAATCTACCCATTTCGCAACCACCATATTCGCTTGAGTTGGCTCTGTGCGACTTCAACAAACTTAACCGGGCAACAACGTTTTGACACGATTGAAAAATAAAAACCGAATAGAAGAGAGACTATACTGGTAAAGACTATTCCAACTATTTCCAGGAAAGTGTTGGAAGTGTTGGCAAAAAGACGTCTTATCGGTCGGGACTACTTTTAAGGGAATAAAATTTATTTGGAAGAATAAATTATGAATATACGTAAACAAATATTATATTTTAGTTTTCAAATTTGAACTTTTTCGCAAACATAGCCTAGTGGCATTATCTCACTAATGTCAATGATATAATATAAATTGAGATCTTCACGTACGTTACCTGGGCGCTGGAAGTTCAATTTCCTCCACTTTTAGATTAAAACTGCCACACTACGTTTTTTATCATAAAGGTTTGATGCAGTGTTTGGCCGCACCCGAACTTCCTTCTTTCTACTAGGTAATTAAATGAATTTATAACTTTATTGTCATATGTGCACACCTGTACATTATATAACAAGTAATCTCAATTCTCCTGAGTTTTGCTGCATACGGCGTATAAATAATGTTGTTCTCACATATGTATGTAAATTCATACGGGCGAAAATTATTTGAACAACCCTAAACGTTTCCTAGCAATAGGCATGCATTAAGTATTTGTAGTTCCCCGAAATTCGCTCAAACACTCAATGCCACAAAAAATATGTTCTACAAACTAATAGTTCCAATTACAAGCTACAATTTATAAAGGAACACAGACAACCGCCACGCCCAGCAACAACATACTTATACCTTTTTATATCAAATATCTGTAAGGATGTATTTGTGTGTACGCGTAATGGATTGCGTTATTAAACTCGGGAGCTGCACTGAATTAATTGTCCTTGTTGTTGTACATTTTACGCACACGCCATGGGTTCCATAACCGAAACTTTTTACAAAATTTAGCTAATTAAACTAAGCAAATTTCCAGGGACTACACACACACGTGCACATCGGGTGCAAATGCATAATTGGCTTGCAGAATGGCCTTATCGACCTTCCCGTAAGCATTATGCATTTAGGCATCACTTAAGTAGACAAGCAAAATCAGCAGCTCAGAGCTCTGAGCAGCGCTGAGGAGCAAAGTTCACCGCAAGCGTTTGTTTGCCACCAACAGACTCGAAAGCTCTAAATATGCTTTGTTGATGTAATTAAATTGTTATTGCTGCAACAACGCACACACACATTTAGTGTTGTTATGAAATGCGAAGCAATATCTCAGCTTATAGCACACATACCGCTGTACAAATGTACATGCAACATTTAATACTCGCAACATACATATTTCTTGTGAATTCCGCCCCTCATAAGCTGGATGCATAGTTGAAATTGTTGGCAACAGTTTTGGCTCTAATATGCTGTTCAATATAATTAAGTGCCACGCCGACAAGCTTTAATAGCGTGTGCATGCATGAGTGTATATGTGTGTTATAAATGCAACGCACATCCTGTGCGATAATACACCGAGCCGATGCAATTATGCATCCTGCCAGGCCACTCAACCACTCAGCCGCTCAGCCATTCAAGCAGTCAAGTAGACAAGCATTCAGGCTTATAATAGCATTGCAGTTAGAGGCTGCTTGTGTGGGTGCATCTGTGCACACACGCAAGATAAATTGCTTTCGGGCTTATAATATTAATAATAGACTAACACTTGTGCTTTCAACTCACACATAGGCAAAACAAACAAACAATCGAATGGCACGCAAACAGCCACAAGGAGTAAGTAGATTTCAATGAACGCCCTCCTCGAAATTAACTATTTCATATAGGTTTACATTTGGACTATGAGAGCATGTGAGTCGGTGTGATACAAACTTCGCAATATAGTATGTTAGTATGTGCGTACATGTGCGCTTGACTGGTTTATGTGTGACATTAATTGGCTCGATTGAATATGTCACGGCATTAAATAAATAGGTGAGCACACATACATGCAACCAAATATAATTGTATTATCGTTAAAGGCCGTTATTTACATACTTACATATATGACATACACAAAAATCCACTT
The DNA here is from genome assembly GCF_001853355.1 of Bactrocera latifrons. NCBI lineage: Eukaryota > Metazoa > Arthropoda > Insecta > Diptera > Tephritidae > Bactrocera > Bactrocera latifrons. The sequence continues at coordinate 202,425 of NW_017536999.1, read as the reverse complement.
AAAGCTGTAACAACTGTACACTAATAGTGAAATAATTAGGCTTCAGAATTAGGGGTGAGCAGTCACTCATATTAATAACTGTTTAAGCTTACTTTATTATCAAACTGATAAGAACGTCAAGAGGTATTTATGAGAGCCCAAAACTACTGAACCAAGTAAGCATGGAACCGGCAAAACAATGAAGTTGATTTTGGGGTGGGAATTTATAACGCACCTACCACTTGAACAATTTAAAAAAATGTGGTGGTATTTCCTCAGCTAGATGACGCCGATATCAGATGATTCAACTTATGTAGAACACTTTTTGATCTGACGAGATATCTTAAAGAAATTTCATAAAGACTTTTATCCGAGGAATCGCTACACTCTCAGAACATGTTCTTCAGATAGGAACAGTATAGCGTATAGCTGCCATTTAAACTGACCGATGAAAATCAAGATCTTTTGTATACTTTTTTATGCTATAAAAAATGAACATGTGTAGAGTATTATAGCTTCAGTGCAGACGCAGTTAACTTTTTTTCTTGTTTTTCTTTTAATAAATTTCTTGTTTTAACTATTGCACGTAATTATAATTTAGTATTCTGTAAAGCACACGATAAATTTAAAGGCGAAAACACAATTATATATTGAATCTGTCGACAAATAAATGCGGAACTTGGACTAGAATATCGAGCAAACAAAAATATTTTTGTAGAAGTTAATTTATATAAATTTCAGTTTACAATACAGTCATTACCATTGCCAAAATCTCTGTAGTCAAAGTATCAAGGTCGAAACTCCTCGATTTTTTCTTAATTTTTAGTTAATCTAGTTCGATAGATCAATTTGTGAAGTTACTATTCACAATACGAGTACAATCCCTAGTCTTAAGTCACAAAATATTGTCTCAAATTTATGACCTGATAATTAGCAGGTCACAAAACTAAAAAGAACTCTCGCTTGACATTTTGAATATACTGAATGGAGATCATCATAGATATTAATTGATTGTTGTTTTTTTTTTTTGTATTTTGTAAGCAACGCAAACACGAAAAAGTTAAAAATTAATCAATTTCACATAAATTTCGTCAAACCAAAGTCAACATATATTTTTATTTTTATTAGTAATTATGCTTTTTGACTATGTTATATAAAATTTAATATTTGTTATCGAATTATTTATTTTCATTCAAGTGTAAATACATCTCTAAATAATGAAATGTAGAACTGTGCGTTTTCACATGAGAGATTTTTATGACTGGCACGTACTGAATTGCTAAATCGTCTCAAGTCACAAAAATTGTCTCTAATTGAAAATCTCAATTAGTCGGTTAGTATTTCACAACAGAGATGTTTTCAATCAATCATATCATCTACATGCGAAATTCATGGTAATTTCCTTTTAAAATGTACCTATAAATTATTACACATTTTCATATATGGTATGGTATGCCATCTTTAAAAGTAATTGACTAGAAAAGACATTTCTATTTCGAGTTTGTACGCGTTACAATTAATTTGTTCATATCATAAGACAGAAACAATAACTCTGTAAGGCGTTGAGCAAGTGAAAATGTTCGCTATCACAAAAATGCAACTCTGTAAGGCGATATCGCATTGAAAATTATGTTTTGCGTACTCGTTTTTAATTTTCACAATGGCGGAGTTCTGTATTGCGTAAGCGAGTGCCTAACTCGTACGTTTAACGAATTTTTGATTCGTCATCAAAATAGTATACAATGGGGTTCCAAAGTAAACAGGACTTTTTGATAGAATCTGCTATCTTTATCGATTGTCCAGTGACATTTCATCGATTGGAAGTACACTATTGCCTTTTAAGTGTCAGTATGGTTGTGTTATCGGTGCGAAAATCAGCTTCGAACAAAGAGAAAACATTAACTTTTATTTTAAAATTGGTAAAACTTTTACCGAAACGTTTCAATTGATGAAACAAGTTTATGGCTATGATTGTCTACCTCGTAGTAGAGTGCACGAGTGGTTTCAATGTTTTCAAAGTGGTCGTGAGGACATAAATGATCATTAACATTTGGGCCAATCAAAATCCGTGATCACCGACAATTCCATCGAAACTGTGCGTGAATTTATCAAAAAATAGCCGAAATCATCAGTGAAGTCCATAGAGAATGGAATTCAGCATCTCCAAAACATCGATTTATCGCATTTTGAGCGAGCTTTGGGCTTACGAAAGGTGTGTGCACGGTTTGTTTCGCACAAATTGACTGACGACCAAAAATTGTTCAGAATCCAACATTTGAAGGATGATTGTTTGACCAAAACTCACATTTTAACCATTAAGCACTCCCCGTACTCACCTGATATGGCACCGTGCGACTTCTTCCTTTTCGGAAAAATACACTTGCCCATCAATGGAAAGTGTTATGCAGACGTAGAGACCATTCAAAAGGCTTGCACCGGCATTCTAGCGGGTATACAGGCCAATGGAGACTATTTTGAATAAAATACTGACACTTAAACCGTAATAATTTCTATTCCAATCAATGAAATGGAATTCTCACTGGATAATCGATAAGAATAGCAGATTCTCAACCAGTCACCACCAGGGGGCCATAGATTCAAAAAATCCTGTTTACTTTGGAACGTTCCTTTTATTTTAATCAGAAAAGATTTTCAAACTTAACTTTCAAAGCTCAGTTTTACAAAGTATTTTAATATTAACTTTACTTCTTTCTTACATTCTTAATAAAAGAATATCTTATGAAAACATGTTCGGAAATCAAAGTTTAAGTAACACGATCTTTCTTAAAACAAACTATACTAAATCTCATTAAATAAAATTGTAAACATACGTAAAATTGACTCAAAAAAGGGGTCTTACAAATTCCCCACTGATTTCGCAATTTATTTCAGGTAGAATCTTTGTCATGGATAATATGATATGAGACTCTGACATTGGCTGTCATTTTTCTCTCAAACGCGTTCCATGATTATTTGATAGCGAAGAAGATCAGTCAATTTCGATCAACTGATTTCAGAAAAGGCGGGATGCCAGAAGTAAACCGCTATAATTAAAATTTCATTGTTTAGTTTAGGTTTAGATATGCATGCATTTTCAAAGTGTTTAATTTAGGGTTTTGTATAATACCCAATCTAATATTTTTCAGCAGTGGCATCATTAGCAAATGTTATAAAAAATGCCAGTTTTGACAGCTCTCTGCCGAATCAAAGAGTCTCGTATCATATTATCCATGTCTTTGTGGCACTTCCTTGTATTGCTTGCCATCTGTTCAGTAGCCCATGAGTTTTCAGTGCTACCAAATCTCTGTCAACAAGCAAAGAGAGCAGTTTCCGATCAATTTGTCCATGTTCGGTATGAATTCTCAATCAAAACGAGAAAAGTTCTCATTATTGTATTCCTTAGGGATACGAAAAAAATTAATTAAATAATTATGCCAATTTAAGTTGCATTATATTGATAAATCCGCTGATTTACTTTAGTGGCAAAACATTTTTAAACCTCGACACACGAAAAAACACCAGACATGACACATAATGAAATATTATTTCCGTACCTGATGTGTACAACCATATTTGTATGAAATGAAATGTATTTCTAAATACTGCAATCTCATCCAGATCTATTCCTTTGTTTTATTTCCCAAATTACCGATATATCAATTGATCAAAAATACTTGGAATTACCACAATTTAAAGTTTTAACTTCTACTTAAAGTTTAATCAACTTATATATTCAGTTCATGTCCTTAGACCATAGAAACTGTACTTCGAATTACTATTATGCAAATCATAAAATGTAATCAATATGTACATACATATATCCATAAAATTTTAAACTTCTATTTACTAGCCCACACACATAAATATTGACACATATTGTAGGCAATGTGAGACACTTCCTAAAATGTATCGTAATCTTTAAGCACCAACAACCGCAACCAATTACACACTAGGGTGGGTCGATTCGGGATTTCTAATAGTGCGGAAAAGTTGCCTTAGTACTTCCTGATTCCAATGCAACTTTTTGTTTTGAGATCAGACTGCATCATCAACCCCAACTCCGGCCGTGAAATTTCGGAAATTCGCCTAAAATCGTGAAATTGTCTACCTAGCGCCTGAAATACGCATCTCATGGCAAAATGTATAAAACAAAAGTTATTTGTCACGTCATTTGCTACCGACGAGCGAAAATGCGGCGCGGCACAGCGCAAGGTGAAATCGGCTTGCGGCCACACTGCCTGACGTTGATTTCGCA
>NW_017536999.1:169216-196826 GCF_001853355.1 Bactrocera latifrons | reverse complement strand
ACCAACACGAACACAGGTTGGAAAGGTGGAATCATTCGGAAACTAGAAGAAAGAATAGGTAGGCCATTACAGTGGGTTGTTTGTCTTCTACATTTCAACGAACTTCCATTTCGTGCTCTTTTCGAACACATAGATGTTGTCTCAAAGAGTCCAAATACATTCTCCGGCGACATAGGTAAACTGCTCCCTGATTGTGAGAAGTTGCCTGTTGTCAAATTTGAAAGTTTTCCATCCTGCCAATTACCTTCTGAGGTTATTAATCCGACCCAACTTAGCACAGACCAAGCTTATCTCTATAAAATATCAGAAGCTGTTATTTCCGGTCAATGGTCCTGAAATTTAGCGTCGATGCATCCAGGTAACATGTGCAAATCTCGCTGGCTCACCTGTGCAAATAGAATTCTGAGATTATACGTTTCTACTAACAAACCAACAAAGGAAATAAAGATTTTGGTCACACACATACTTACAGTTTACTCACCTTTGTGGTTCTCAATAAGGTTCAACAGTTCAATCAAAGATGGCTCGCGCCATCACTATGCTGAAATTCAAAGGTCGAGATACTTACCTGCTAAACTGCGCAAGGTTGTCGATTCATCCATTCAACAGAATGCTTTCTTTGCTCTTCCAGAAAACATTCTCCTTAGTATGATGACTGACGAACGGATAGAAGTCAGAAAGTTTGCCCTTGACCGTCTTCTGGCAGCCACAGAAGCAGAGTCTGACACTGTAATTGGAAGGGTTAGATGTAATAAAGTGCCAATGCTGAATTTCAAAGCTAATAATTAATACGATATGATTAACTGGAAGACTATTACCTTGACTGTTCCACCAGTTCTTTGTTCAGTTTCTAACGAAGAACTCATAAAAGAGCTGTCGGGTGACACTGCAGAGGTATGAAAATTTAGTGAATTCCCCTCTCACACCGTGGCAGTCGAAAGAACTGTCAAACTGGTGACAGAGGCATCTTCTAAAGTTGTTGGCCCCCAATCTCGTGACCGTTTTATACGCTCTACTCTGAAATCTAGGCAGCAAGTGCCAAAGTTTAGTACAAAATCTGATTTTATCAATAAATTTGACACAGATTCAGACTAAAACAAGCCTGGCATATGGTTGGTTGGTTGGGTTGGGCTTGGGAGGAACCCGAAGAGCAGCCACCTCCACACGGTGGGTTCTGGGTGACCAATACAGGTTAGCTGAGAGCTGCAACAATTTACACCTTGCGCTGTGGCGCGCCGCATTTTCGTTCGTATCTCGGGAACGGTTCATCCTACGGCCATGATCACACATTTCGGTAGCAAATGACGTGACAAATAACTTTTGTTTTATACATTTTGCCATGAGATGCGTATTTCAGGCGCTAGGTAGACAATTTCACGTTTTTAGGCGAATTTCCGAAATTTCAAATCCAGAGTTGGGGTTGAAGATGCAATCTCAAAACAAAAAGTTGCATTGGAATCAGGAAGTACTAAGGCAACTTTTCCGCGCTATTAGAAATCCCGAATCAAAAAAAGTTCGGAATCGACCCACCCTATTGCACACTCGTATCCACATTCAATGCTCATCCATTCTACTCACTCTACTGGCCATAAATGAGCTCAGAACAGGAGAACACCTACATGCCCACACATTTATTTGGCAATATATCGCCAAATACAAATAGATAGCAATGAATATTGTCCTTGTTGCAATGTTAATTCATTCTAATTAGTCAATAAATCTCAATTAAGTTCATGTGTGCCAACATGAAAAGGTAGGGAGGGGCCAAATGGCTAGAACGCCAGTGAGGGACATAACGGCCATTGTTGTTGCCGCATCACAGATAAGCCAACAGCTCCATCGCTCTAACCAGCTTGTCATACTTTACTTTTTAATGTTGGTTGTTGTTTTTGTAGCGCATATTGTATAACATACCAAGGGACTGCACTGAAGAGAAATCAAATAGTTATAAAACAAACTAGTATGAAAATAGTCAGCCAAGAGTTTTTCTTCCTGCAAGCAACGGGTGCTTTTACATCTGCTTTGAATTGCCAGTTATGTGATTTTGATTAAAAATATACGAATCTCATACCAAATTAATAAAGCGATTTATAACTGGTATAAGTCTCTTATCTTTCTGACTAGTTGGAGACGAGAACTTCTGGTTGGAAACTAATACATTTCCTGACATATTTGGTAATAGATCCTTCACTGCTGGGTTGTTTACACAGCAAATAGATGTCAGTGCAAAACTTATCAAGTATGTATATAAGTATAATTACATTTGTGGTAATTCAACGAATTTAATAAATAATCAAGGAAATTAGTAGGTCTATTTTCGCGAATGTATGTAAATGCGTGTGAGCGGAAGTCAACACATTAAACTAAGCCATCGATGCTGTTTCCCCATAATAATTAGATAATTATTTTCATAGCTCCATATTTGTGGAAAAATAGCGTTAAGTGCAAATGCGTGTATTTTAATGACATTTAGAAAATGTTAGCCATTTAGTGGTGTATACTTAAAAAAAACTGCAATGCACTATTGTTAGCCTTCACATAGAAATTGGCTATAAATATTGTAATTTCATGTATAATAAAAGCTGTATAAAAGCTGTCATAGCCTGCTACCGATCTGTGACTGTTATTGAAGAAACCGAATTTTACTAAGTTATCTGCATAATAATAATAAACCCAAGAAAAATTCTTTTAACCACAACATACTTCACAGATTAACTGCCTCTCCTTTGTGATCACATAAACTCTATTTTATTTTCAAGTAAATTGCTTATGAAGTACGGAGTGAAAACTTGATGAAAAGAGTCTTGAGCATGGGTCCATACTTCTTTGAAATATAGCCGAAAAACTACCGGCCCAATTTCAACTAAATTTTGTGCTAATTCCCATAATTCAAAGAATTGTTTTGTATAATTTTTAGCAATTTGTCCTGAGCATATGGCCGTCGTGAAATGATGTTGCGGAATATCAAGGTAAACACATCAATTATATGAAGAACTTTTGAGAGCCATTTATCAGAGACAAGAGCGTCAATTTTGTATATTATAGTCGAAAAAGTCTTTTCGTATTTTCACAATCACATTGCGTTGGAAAGGTGAAATTTTAAGTTTCATTTAACCAAAAAAATTAAATTTGGGTATGTTGAAAAAAAGTTACAACTATTCAAAAATGAGTGAAAATAATGAAAAAACTCGCTATATTTTGAAATTTTTGTATAAAAAGGGAAGTTTACGGAGACGTTGCTGTATCAGTTCGTGTAGCACCAGAATGGTTAGCACACTTCTGTTCTGGGAATTTCGAAATTTCGATTTACAGGGATGAAAGTTTTACTCTGATGGAATAATGTGTCCAGCGGAAAAATGGCAAAAAGTGGTCGACCAAAATGGTGCGTATTTCTTTATTTATTATTATAAAAATAAAAAAGTTAAAATTTTATCAGAAATACGAAAAGGCTTTTTAGAATAATCAATTATAAAAGGGAGGGGGAGGCGGTTAAGATAAAAATATTTAATACATTTAAACATCACTTCAAGTAAATACATTACAATGTTAATAATAACAACGGTATCAATAGTAACAATTACTGTCAATTTCGAAATCCACCAAATGACAATAGCAGACGTTAAATTACCAATTGATGGGCAAAATGGAAAAATCACTTGAAATAAATTGTCACTCGTCAGCGTTCTATTTTAAATGATCGCCAATAGCCAATAGCAAAATAGCGATTGCAAGCAACGCCGTCGCAAATGTCGAATACACGTACGGGCGAAAAGTTATGCGGTGAAATGAAGTGTTAATTGTGCACTTGTGTTAGTAGCACTATGATGGTGTGAAAGGGAAATGTGGAAATATGATACTTTGCAACATTGTAATTGCCTGCGATTTAAGTTCACTGCAGATGTACACACACATTGTGTAAATTATGAAAAATTACATAGCATTCGATGCCAAATTGCATTTCCACATCGTGGCAGCGGTGGCAGCGGAGCTGATGGTATGAATATTTATACTCCAGTTTGAAGGTTTTTACGTTGGAGGAAGAAAGATATGTGGCAATTGTTACCACTTGGGACTCTATAAATTTTAGTAAATAAAATCCGAGTTTAGAAAATCCGGTAAAATAGAACTCAACCAACGGTTCTTTTGGAATTTATTAATATCCACACAAAAAATGGAAATAAAGAGCAGTCAAAAATCATACTTTAAGGGATATGCTGCATTACTTAGTCACTCCTAAGATGCAACCATATCAATAATCACTAAATTGAGCTGACACTTACAGTCAAAGGCTAAAATAATAACGGGAACGCATGGACTCACATAAATTCAGCTCGCACAGACACTATCGACTACTATTTGGATTGACCCAGACTAAATAGAGCACTTAAAGGGCTACCATAATAGGCCATTCAATCGACTTTGATAGTTACAAGTATATGCAGCAAGAAGTAAGCCAGTTAGTTGGTGGTCGACAGCCGACAGCCGACAGCCGACCATCGGCAACTGCACAGTAAGCGATCAAATCTCTCTGGGCGAAAATGCAACAGCGTACCCATAAGTGTGGCAATAAACAAACCAACACTAAATATTTGGTTGCCGCAAATCGCGTGCAGAACAGACAGGCACGTAGCTTAGCCGCCAGACAGACCTCCTTAAAGGGAGACTAACCGGCTGGCCGACTATGTTGCTACTTTGGATAACCGACTGCCCGAACAGCAGGCTAATAGACACGTTGATACAAAGGCATACTATATATACATATACACATGTACTCATACACATGGGCCTTCATACATTGTCGCATGTCACAAGCACGGCGTGCCAAGCAAGCCGACCAATCGAGAAACACGCCGTCACCGCTATTACCGCCAACAACGGTTGAAATATTTGTTGCGTATATAACAATAATAGCAACCATGCTCATGTGTATATGTGTATGTGCGAAACAATGTCACAAACAGCAATGGCAACTGGCAGCGGCAATATTCGTATTTGTGTGTATGCGTCGCATCACCCATTGAAGCATTTTGGCGTTAAGCCAAATTGCAAATAATTAAATTAAATTGCCGCCAACAACAAGAACAGTGAAACGTCCACAGCGCGGCCATAGTACCACTGTGTGCCAATACATGCGAGCATGTGTGTACATCCAATGGAGGTAAGTGTGGATTGCGCAATAATTGAAATGACTTTTCATCTTTAAACACATATGGCACCAATGAAATGCACTAAACTCGTAAAGTTTCACTTTTTCCCTCACATTCTCCTTGGCAAAACGTTTAGAAACTGATGATTCCACATGCGTTTTGATGGATACAGCCTCAAAAGACTCATCATAAGCAATTATTTTTTAGTCCCAAAATTTGCGTAAGGCCTATTAACTTTTTTCAGGATTTTTTCTTTTATCTTTTTAATAATTATTTCCAATTGTGCGACCTCGTACCATATATTTAGTTAATAATTGAGCGCCACCGATTAATTTTATAGTTCACAGGAATACTTGTTGTTGTGGCTGTTTTAAAAAATTTATGAAAATTAATTCAGACGTTTTCAGATTTTTATGAGCCATAAATACACATATAATTTATATTGAAGCCGTATTTACCGAATTTTTTAATTATTTTCTAAAAAAAAAATTACCGCCCGAAACGTTGGCAAATACTTTAGTGCACATATTCCGATTTGTTTTAAATATTTTTCAAACAAAAGGCTTCACAAAATTTCTTTCCTATTGTTTTACAATTAATGTATTAGTTGAAGTACGATGGCATCGATATCGAAGCCATGCGAATTCATTTGGCGAAGAAAAACTTGTATTTTCACTAAAACAATTTCGGCTTATACAGCTTGCAATGCGATCAATAAATAGACCAATTTCGCTCTGAACAAGCCCCCCATCCACAATATTCGCCAGATTTCCCGCCTAGTGAATATTTTCTTTTTTTACAGAGTCAATAACTAGTTTACAAAAGAAAAATTTTACACAGATCAAAAAGCCGAGCTCGAAACAAATTCCTATTTTGAAAGCCTTGAAGCTTCAGACTATGGAACTGGTATGGAAATATTAGAAGACCATTACAAAAATTTTAATTTAACTAGATGCAATTTATATTAAACATTTTCTTGCACATTTTCTTTATTTTTAGGTAAGAAATTTAGAAAACAACAAAAAAAATCCAAAGTTGTTGTTCTTCGCCGAATAAGCATCTTTATTCTATAATGTTAGCAGAAATAACTCCTAATTAATTGTAAATAAGAAACGAAATGACATTAGTACCGTTGCATGACGACTAAGGAACAATTGGATACTATTAATATCGAAATATGCTTATAAACGACAAAGTGTTTAAACAGGAGAGAAATTCATTCCGAAACGAATATTTAACAAATGTGGAAAATTAATTTCGCACAATTTCAGTTTTTTCAAATTTAATTCATTCGTACTTATTGTTTTTAATGTGTAGGGCCTTTTATGAAGTCCTTGCTTTCGCTGTATAAATTTACACATAACACAAACAAAAGCAATAACTTCGAATAATTAAATGAATAATAAATTAAATAGTAATCGGGAACGCTGTTGTTGTAACACACACAATGGCTTATCTTTCATACAATAGCATACAATTCACACCAAAAAACCGTTATTTTGATATTAAACAGTTTTGATTGTTTATTAATTTTTTGTATGCACTTCATGGGATTTTTGTGTCATTTTAATTATGAATAATTAATTCAATAAATACATTTGCAACCGCAACTTAATTAAATTGCAGATCTTTTTCAATAAATATGTACGTATGTACTTGTATGTTTATACATAAATATATATGTATATTAAGAGGGGTTTGTAACTGAGGTTTAAGTGCGTAAATGGAAATTATTCGAAGTCACAAAAGTGCGATGTTTTAGTAAAGATAAACTGAATGTAATTTAGACACCGAAAACTGTATAATTACCAATTTTTGCAGTTAGACCCAGTAATATATTATATATTCAAAATATTAGGCAAGGGAAGGGTTCAGCTGTTGATAAAACTTTATTTTATAAAATGTTACGAAACATTTTTGATTCATTCAATTTCTATAATCAATAATCACAGATATGAGTGATATAAACCCAACAAAAGCGGCTAAATGTTCTACACTTTGTTTCATTGCTATCCAGACATTATATTTCTGTGAGATACTGTACTGATTTCTGTGAGTGTGTTCCCATGTTATTTTACAGCTCTATTGTAACTCTATCGTATTTACAAAAACAAATTTTTTTCTAACTTTACTTTTCCTGCTATTTTATGGTAAGTAGTAAGCGGAATGCACTGAAAACGGTGCTTCATTGCGATAAAGACAGCCCACGAAAAAAGAAAAGAAACAAATTTCTCTTTTTTCCTAATAATTTATTGTGTTTCCATTATTATTACAAAAATTGTACTCAATTCACGATAATTCCTCGTAAAACTTTCTTACCAGCCAATCCCAGATTGTCAATAGGAATTACATCAGGAGAACAAGCTGGTCATTCCAAAAGATCGACACTTTATGTTAAAGTCACGTTTTAGTGAACTTGCGATGTCTTGTTGCGGTGTCTTGTTGAAAGATTCTTGTGAATAACTGTGTATATAGGGTAACATATTTGCTTCTAATTCTTCCAGGTACACGGAACTATTCATTCGGCAAGAAGGTACTAGAATATGAAAATGCGGCACATAACATAAGTGAGCCTCATAGAAATGGGCTTCGAAGAACATTGCCGCTCTTTTTATAAATCTCTCCAGTATCCCAAAAGGCCGTCTGGACCATCAAAGTTGAACTTTTTCTTATCGATAAAAATCACCTAGGACAAATAGTTAAGTTTTTATGTAACCACTTTACACATTGCCGTAAGCCAATTAACTCAAGGGCAAAACCTTCACAAATTCCGAGCAATTGCACGATTGGTCTAACCCTCACCATTCAAAGCATCTACAGCTTCTATCTCTTTATCGTTAAGTATGTTCTTGGGCGGCATTCTCCGATTAGCTAACACAATTCAATAAAACTAATTTATAACTATAAATGGCACTGATCGATATGAGTATACTTATAGCAATGAATGTCAATGAGAGAATCAGATGTCATTATATTAGGGCTATTAGTATAAGCCAATGTCCAGACCAATTTTATTCATATTCAGCGCTAAACGACATTACATTATATGTAGTATAAGAGAGCTGGGATAATTTGTAGACCGATCTCACATTTAAGATATCTTTCATTATCACCAATATATGCGGCGTAAAGCCAACTATTTGTGCCCAATCACTAATAGAGTGCTATCTGTCTTCAGTAACAACTTCACTACCTCAGCATCTTGACTTCGTAGGGTTTTGTGTAGGACTCGTTTCACAGCCACCAATAATTTTTTGTATGTAGTTATATAATAAATGGCCTGTATAATTCATATTTGGGTGGTACTGACAAACTTGAAATAAATTAGTAAAAATCAAAAGTGTTTTGAGGTCAATAATAAAGAAGGCTTTTATCGGGATATTCCATGTTATCTAAGCTAACGATTAACGATTTATATAAGGTTTATTACGACACTTTGGTGCAATCCTAATGCACATATACACACATCGGTATATAGAAATATATGCAAATGAAAGTTTAATGTCCGCTTATATGCAAAAGCCTAACCATTCCGTCATATTGCCCTCAAGAACGACGAAACCGAGCGGTATAAGCAAAAAAATCATCACAATTCATGCATACATAGTCAGTAATATTTTCTGCAATCTAAATGGTGATGATGGCGGTGGCAATTAATTCACCTGATGCCAGCATATGTCAACGTGACTGGTGAATACACATACATATTTACACTCTCTAACAAAGCCGCTCCTCTATTATAAATATGTATACACTTCATTGTGCAAACAAAGACACCCTGTATAAGCGAATTTATCCTAAATTTATGTGCCTAATTACTATATATAAATTAATTTATTTGTTAGCATAATAAGCCGCAGCGTTTTATTATTGGCCACATTAATGGCTGCGCATACGCACACACCCACACAAAGACATTTCTGCACACTCAAGCTTAAGCACGACTGAATGTGTGTTTGTGTACATAATTTCATACATACATATACCATACATAAGTAGTTGACGCTATTCATACTCGCACATTTACACAAACAACGCTCATTGGTCACCACCGACTGTCCGCTCAGTTGCCCAGCAGCCAGTAAGCTGTCCGACCGCTACCAGTCAACACAAGCACATGAGCTGAATATCTAATAAATGTATTAAAATATTTTTTGTATTTGTTGCTGCGCCGAGGTTGGCATTTCAAGAAGGCGGAGCATGAGCACTTTTGGCAGCAAACATGCCGATCATAAAAATTTTAAATATTTCAACAGTGAATAAATGTGGCGAGTGGAGTGTGCGCAGGGAAGCAGAATGAAAGGCAGGTGAGGAGTGACAAAATCAATTCTCATTCAAATAAGTTAGTGCGAACTGCCACTACTGCAATGGGCGTGTGCTAATCACTGCTAATATTTGTATAGCTCAACATTATTAGTCGCGTGTACCCCACACATTCTCCACGCTCAGCACTCCATCACAACTTCAATTAGTTTGATAAACTGATATACGCGAAATTGTCAGCCTTGGATTATAAGCTCTTACGCACAAGTAAATACCTTGATTTTCAATTAATACCAACACTACAGTTGTATAATAAACTACTGCAGCTTTCATTAGGTATATGCGTGCATATGTATATATGCACATATGGTCATATGGAGATTTGTATAATCACTTTGTATTAGCTCACTGTATTGCATTTGCCGTCACTCATACGCACTGTAGCGCGACGAACATTCCCAACTGCCCGCAGCCGGGTGCTTAAATTAGCGCCGTGCCAGCTGCATAACACAAGCTTTTGGGCTTCAAGCTAATAAAATACGCATTGATTAGGCGGTGGAGTTCATCACCTGCATAGAAGGTTCGACAAATGGCCTAGCGTCACACAAATGTGCGATAAATTACGCTGACAAACTTGTCATCAAATATGCATATTAAAAAATATATTTAAGAATTAAATTTTAGTTATTAGAATGAATGTGTCGCAATATGGCAATATGCATGGTAAGCCAATTAAGATCAAATTAATTTCCTAGTTGACTATAAATCCAAAGTTTAAATTCAAGTTTTAAGCAAAGAAATTATTTCTAATTGGGTTACTACAAAATATACTCATACACATTATAAACTGATTTTCTCTAAATGTTAACATAAATACATAAATGGTAGCCCTGTTTTATGTTCACAATTACTTGCCTGTAGAGCTTGTTGTCATACTTTCGAAATTGAAATATTTTTGTTATCTTTCAGCTAATAACTTTTCGTGAACAACTTGCAAATGCCACTTTGTTGTCAACACTAAGTGCTCACCGTCATTTATGGCTTTATTATTGTGTAACTAATCTGCCGGAGGTATACACAAGAGTATACAAACAAACCCGCTAATGTGACATAATAACAGTAAAACAAAACTATTACTTCATTTGTAGTGCTTACATGAGCTTATCGGTGACCTTTTGTAAAATCTTAAAAGTCCATATTCTAATTTTCTTGGTATCTTTCTTCTATCATTTGTCTTTTGGTTCCACCTCACTTTGCTTATTTCACAAAATGAAAATCATAGTAAAATAAATGAAGTTATTTAAGTCCTAAGAAATTAATACGGGGAATATTCGTATCACACACCTCTAAGAAAGGCGCTCCAAACCTAATGTTTAAAAGATATTGACATTGACGGTTGAAATTGAACTAATTTAAGACAAATTTGTTTTCTTGATTTGCTTTGAATTTTATAACACAATAAATTTAATCGAAAAAGTATTTGAAACATTTTTAAAGAGCAGAAAATTTTCTTTAAGACTATTAGCTTTGAAATCTAAAATTATTTTTTTTTTTTTGAGATATAAAGAACATAGTTTGAATTATCTTTTAAATGGTAAGGTTTTCGAAAAAATTGTTTTCTTTTTTCAACTTCCTACAAAATTCAAAATCGAAATTTTATTTTCAAGTTGTTGGAAGCGAGATTTGAATATTTCATTACAATGGAGAGCTCATACTTGGAGAACACCTCTTATATTCTTTTTTTTCAAGTTTTTAGAATGCGAAGAGAAAAAATAAAAAAATTTTTTTTTTGACCCACCCTAGTATACATATGTATATATGTACATTCTGTATCTGTTTTGTGAACGGTGCTATTAGGAGGCACAACTGGCCACAATAAATCGCGAAATTCTGGCAAGTGCCGACAATGTTGCAGCTCTAATAATAAGCGCAGCGGATAAATGCTCATACAAAGCATGTGCGCGCGTTGTGGGAGAAAATGCAATGTGTTTGCAGCTATAGGTAGATATAGAACTGTGTGTACATAAGCAATATGCAGATGCATTGTGCTTGAAAGTTAATTATAAGTGCCCTCTCCAATTTGCAGCGCTCCTCCTACACTGTGGTTGCACAAACACATTAAATTAGCTTGTTTTGTAATTAAATTGAAATTTTTCGACTTTTACAAGGATGTAGAAATTAAATTACGATTTTGAAAACAATTCAAACATGAAATTAAAATATAAGCATTACGCAACCGGGCAAACATTTTCGGGAAAACACTAAGCCATTGCAAAAACAAAGCAAAAATTAGGTAAAAACAGTTCAAAAGTTCTCGCAACATTACAGCGCTCAAGCGAAAAATGGACGAGCACGCATCGTTAGAGCCAAAAGTCAAGTGGCCGCATAGCGGCATAGACACATACACATGTATACAAAGAAGGGAACGACACGAAACATGCCAACATTATGAGGAGTCTTTTGGCATTTATGAGAGGAAAATACAAAATAAGCAGCAGCGGCAAAAAACGGCCGCGACAAACAATTGCAAGGCAAGGGCAATTGGCCGTTTCAAGAAAGTGATACCACATATAAATGAAATTGGAAACAGTCAGTAGTGAAGCAGGAAAGTCACTTCACGGCAAAGCAAGTCGAAAAATATATATTTCACGCTGCAAAACTTGCGCGTTGGGCATAAATCAATAGCGCCTGGCACATAAACCATGCCAGCAAATTTCTAGAAAGAAAGCATAGCAAATACCCGGCATTCAGCGCCTTTTCGCATAATTACCTGAACGTTTTCGCGTGGCAAGCGAAAGGCGCGATAGTGCCGTCTACCTGTCGCCATCATAAAAATCACTTAAAAACAGCGTCAACAATTGCATCTCCGAAAATTGTTGAGGAAAAGCGGTGAATCTCCCACACAATATAAGCCCCTGCTGTTGCCTCGCCTATCAGTTGACGCTGTTGAGCTCTTTGCAACCGCCTTCGAGAGTGTGTGGCGACGAGGCAACACCTTCACTTTCTTGAGTCTGCTTTCTTCACGTCAGCCGTAGCGTTAATTTTCATCCGCCCCTCAGTGGGCGTTACATTCGGCAGCGGCAGCCAGCAACAATTAATGCAGACTGACACCAATATTTTAAACACCAAGTTTTCCTGTTTGCCTTCTTGTGATTCAAGTGCGCTGTAACTTTGTGTCCCTACTACAGTTTATCCGCAATTCTTTTTGAGCAAAATTTCATTTTTAATTGCTGTGTTTGCCTTCACCCGTCCTGTCGCCATAATAAATCAGCTAATTTGATTTATTTACTTTTACCGCAAGGGAATTTAGGTTTTTTGTTTGTCATTTTGTTTTTTGAGGTCATTTTGGGAAATAAAGCAGTGCAATTTGCGATAAATATCTAAATTTTGCTGCTGCTGCTACTTCTGCTCTGACAGAGAAGACACTTCTGATTCAATTATCTACATTTAAATGCATATATAAATCATAATAATAATAGGAAATTGATACTTACTAATAACAATGCACTAATTAATTTTCTACATATTACACACAGTTTTGGCCAAAACTAAAGCACCCCTAGAGTATTTTTAAAACTGTTTTGCATTTATTATTAATAATTTACCTATATCTATTTTTTAATATTACATGAAAATTAATTTTCATATTCATAATATTGACTGCTTCAACCGAATTTTCAAAACTTTGCCTGAACCGAAGCTCTTATACCGTAGCATTTTTTATTACAACTAGTACTATGAGCAATAGTAAGACTTTATTATAATTTTAAAATTCTTATTTTGTTCTTCAAAGTCTATGTAATTCCCCTCAAAGTAATCCCCTTAGCCCAAATACCCTTTTAATGACTTCAATTGACTCTCAACGGTTTCCCCTTAGCGGTTGTTTGAGTTTGCTGAATAGCCAGAAGTCACACGGAAGAAAAGGTCAATACGAAGGTTGCGGCACGATATTGATTGAAAAAATGGCGAAAAACTCACGAAAAATCAATGCAGTATTCAACGGTGCAATATCGTACCTTATGAACGTTCCGGCACCAGAAATTTTATTCCAAACACAAAATTGAATGGAACTTCTAAGTATGTTAAAAAATTTCACTCAACGTGAAAATCGCCGAAAGCACTTTATGTACTTCAGAAAGAGAAGCGTATACGAAACATGATTATTTCGATGTGATATTTTTTACTGATATCACTGATAATAATTACAACCATAAAAAATATTTCGAAAAAAATTAGCGGCAGAACTGAAAGTTGACGAAGAAAAAACCTGAAACCTGCGGCCGTCAAAAAAAACGTGAAAACTTCCGAAGAATCCTACAGGGTTTCATTGTATATTCCTCTGTTGAAACAGATTCAATTGATTTTGCTGTTTCCAGAAAAAGTATGTTTTCCGTCATGATATTAGACTTTATGAAGACTAAAATACTGCTGTATTAGTATTCATGTTTCAAGTAAATGTTTATTTAAACATCGTATTTGAGTGAGTGATTTTTTTCCGCAAGGAAATGTTTAATCTTACAGATATTTGAAGTGTTTTAAGTACTAAAACTATTATTTTTATTTATTTATTAGTCAACATTTTAGAGAAACTGCGAAATAATTTGACTAGTTAGAACTTAGTACAGCAGATTCAAATAACTCACATTCAATGTACTTAAGTTTGTACATATGTATATTCACACATTCATTAAATGGTAAATTTTTTAGATTTTAAGTGGTCCAAGGACCAAGGATTCTGTAACTACAATTATTAAAACCTAAAAAGTGGAATTGCCCACTAACTCTGTCCTTACAAGTATCACAATATGCTAGCTTTAACGTCAAAATCCTTGCACTTTTAACGCTGTTTGAGAACTATGAAAATTTCCCATTAATTATGCGCATTTGATGGTTATAGCGTACTAAAAATGTATTTATGATAAAAATAACTGTATTCCTGTATTTAAAAACATGATTATATTCTTAAGTTAATGTGCGATCACAAAGCGTGGTATATCAGCAGCCACAACTATTGCAAAAACAGCAACAAGAACGGCATCGAAAAAGCAAAAACCGATTGCCTCCACCAACGTAGCGCACTTGAATACTCACCCACACCCACACACACTTACACATATTCAAGAATATGTATGCCCCCGCTGACGAAGTGTTGTAAATTTTTAATGAACCCAAAAATAAATCCCCATTTTGTGCATAGCCGGAATTATTGTGATGATTTATTGGCATTTAAATTGCCACTCGCCTCAATGCAGTTCAGCGAACGGCTATTGGTTCCCATTGCATTTTTTACATTTCATGTGCATGTGCTGATATGTGTATGTGTCTGGACAATTTAAATATAATTTCATATATTGTACATATGTATGTATGTATATTTTTGTGGTATAATTTGTGTGTGACTATATAAATGCCTATAAATAATTTTGTAGGGTTGCTCTTAACTGATGACAGTATGGGAGTATATAAATAAATTATAAACAAGAACAAATAAGCCAACACACTTGACGCATGAATAAAGCAGAAAGTGGAAAATGTCACATAACAAATATTTTCTTACATTCACTTTCAAATATTTTCGTAGCGCTGCGACCAATACATACCGACAAGAGTGTTGAGCAGCACTAAATTATTGTTGAGAATTTTCATGAAAGTTTCCTAGCCAAAACAAGGCGGCACGTGCCCGACACACACACACACCCTTACGTAGAGATAATGAATAAACTTAAATCGACGCTAAATAACCAATAAAATCCGTTGCTCCAATTTATGATTTGTTGTTATATTTGTTGCTTACTCCACAGTAAGAATATGTTTTCAGGTTATATTTCAAACAACATACAAAACAAATATGCGACTGACATAAAACGATAATTATTGTAACCCTCCTAAATTATAAGGACGTAAGAACTAATTTCCAATCAAATCTATCTCATATGTATATATGTATGTACTTACGACATATGAAAATATGTATATATTAGGGTAGTGATAAATATATAAAATTTTGATTGCATTTTGAAAAAACGGTACGAAAGAGATTTCCTGTATTAATGAAATAAAGTTTTTGAGTGAAAAGCCACCCTGTAACTAACATATATTTTGATAACTTTTATCTAGTTAAAGTTATCATTCGTAAATGGTTAAATGCGACTCTTATAAACAAAAAAAAAAATAAACAAAAACATCAAAAAATTCTCAAAATAATATTGGACGAACGTAAAATAAAGTTTTTCTAGATACATGTGTGGATCATAATATAAGGATATCAGAAGTTGGACATATCGTTCCTGAAAATTTGAATATGAACTTTGAAGCTAAAGCTCTATGGCACTAATTGTATAAAAAAGTTGAAAGACTGCAATAATCGGACTATTGATGTCATCCATGATGAATAATAACACTGGTTAGCGGTTTTGTTGCCCTAGATATTATATAAGATCGATTTCAGATATGTATATCAAAACCACTTTCATGATTTTGTAAAATTTGCTGTCGTTTATTTTTAACAAAAAAAGGGATATAATTATTTATAATACCAGTTTTGTTTTCAAAAATAAGCACTCATCCAAGTTAACATAGAGACAAATGTCCAAAACATATTTTATATCTTAATTAAATGACTTTTATGCGCCTTTCTCTTATAATTTTGCAGTTGACCATGGCTTTTTATTATTAATTATTAGCAGTGTTTATACTTTTCTTTCATCACTTTTCAATGTTAGTGGAACAGCTCTCTCTCTCTCTCTCTCTCTCTCTCTCTGTGTGTTTCACGCTATAATTTTCTAAATTATCCAAAAATATAAGGTAATCGTGGATATAGTTTAACTTGAAACTAACATTTCAACAATTTTCAACAATTCATTCATAACTTTGTGCTTCATGGTTACTACTAACAAAAAACTTTTCCAAGCATCACTTTCCGGAACAGTCATAATCTTGTTAAAATCTGTATCTTTCCTGATTGAAAGACAAACTACTAGTTCGACTTTTCTATGCCAAACTTCAGAAATTTTCTACAAATGTAGTTAAAATAATATCCTTGAAAGTCCCAATCGTCCTAAATCCCTGAGCGGATTTTCAGAAAAACAACTTAGGCTCAAATGTTTCACCCTCCTTTTTTTCCGCTGGTGAATTGTAATGATTTCTGAGAATTTAGCGCCATCGTTGTTTTTGAGAGCATGCGCACTATATTTGAAACCCATAGGAAGATTTTCATTAAGTAAAACTGTAAGACTGTAGAGTTCGATATACTTAGCCACGCATCATGTTTATTTACGTTCCGCACAATTTTTCGCATATTTTCGGATGAGAATGGCGATCACATAATGTTTGTATGCGCGAAAAGGGGTGCAGGACCCTAATAATGACTGGAAAAAGTTTTATTTCTAAATAACCGTTATATAATCGAAATATAAGTGCAAATATCATAGAAACAAGAACATATTCAATATTTTCATAAAAAATTCGTGGTCTGTACACTTGAAATCATCCAAACTTTTCTAAAATATCCAGGAAGCAAGAAGCACTCATAACCCAACAAAAAAATATTTTATGCAGAGCTGTGTAATTGATAATAACAACAACATTATCAAGAGAAGTTAATAAAAACAATGTATACAAAATCTCTTTACTTAAACGCCTAAGATTTTGTGACTAAATTTGTATTTTTGTGGTTTTAAAAAAAACAAGGCGTGAGTGCCAAATAACATAAATAAGCCATATTTGTATGTAGGTATGTATATTGTATCCTAAAGGTATTATTTAATTAACACTTCGCTGTTTTGATTTGTTTACCGTTAAATTCAAAGAATATGTGCTGCATGCCACATGTAATTAACTCAATTACTTGCGTGCGGTGTTCCAATATGTGTACGTATGTATGTACCACAAACGAAGAATCACATAATTCCTACAATTGGAAATTAGACTGCTACTCGTATCTATTTACGATGACGCACATTCCACATTTTTATTGGCAATTGAAAGCAAATTTTGAATTTTCATAAATGTAAACACCAGCGGAACAATAAGTACGTGTTTGTGAAACAAATGTTGTATATTTGTATGAGGGTTTATGCAATTAACTACACATTTATCACAGAGACAGGGTGTCCGAATTTGAGCAACAGTATTTAAATAATTGAGTACCCTTAATCTGACATTTATGTAACAGCACCAAATTGGGAAAATGGCAACTTGGGTTATAGGAGGGAATTAGTTATCCTTAATTTCAATTAATTTTAATGTAATGAAATATTTCAATGTTATATTTAAAAGTACTTACATTTTCCCTTTTACAGCGAAGAAACCGAAACTGATTGTGGTTTGAGTCAAATTACGGCGAAAGCCACTGAAAACAGTCTCGCCTAGTTGCAACTTTGTCACAAACTAAATTGCATGTATAAATGAACAGCTTTTTTATGATATTGCCATTTAGCGAAGTTTGCAATAAAATTGCAAGGTTAACTGAATACCTCTATTATTTTTAGAAAATCTGCGGTATATTTTCTCTTTTAGTTTTCGCAGTCAAGTACTCTTGCCGGATATGCGACCGAGCTTTCTTCCAATTTTTGGCGGAATCAAATAGTATGACAAATGAAGGGTGCCATGTGTTATAAGCTCCCACAGAACTGACGGTGAACTTCCGAGAATTCAAAAGCTACACCCGTTAAATCTGTAAGAATATTTAAACACCCAGTATGTGTAAGTGTGTTTGTACACGTGTATACTTAGTGCTCCATTTCTCGATCATGGCACTTTTCCGAAGCTCTTAAACTTCTGTGCCGTCCAAAAAGTTAATGAGTAATTATAAGCATATAATAGATTTACATAGTGCATATATGCATGTATGTATGTGCACATGTGTATAGTTATTTTTGGATTTTACAGGAAATTAGAAAATTACTCAGTATTTCTCATAATAATATAAAAAACAGGTCTATTGAACAAAATGAAATTGAATTTCAAATAAGTTCAACAAACGAAGCCACCTACACCATGTTTTCCGATTGTTAAATTACGAAATCAACGAGAAGCACTCATAATCCATCTTCATCAATCGCTCAAGCCATCGAACAATTCATGAATCGTTCGATTATTTGTTTAACTAGGTGGATATGCGAGTGCCTGTGTTGTAATCGATCAAAGTACATATGTACATGTGAACGTGTGTGTGTGTTATTGGTAAAGAAAATAAATGCTAGAAAGCAAAACACAATCAATGTCTGGCTAAGAGCTTTTGATGAGCCAAAAGATTTCATTATTTGGCATTAAATAAAATGATGATGAGTCATTAATAAACTTCAACGTACCTTAGAACATTAAATTCAAATGTTTTTTTTTACGCAGACAAAACGAAGCGGAAAAATATATTTGTACCGGGTTTCCAATAGGGATGCTATGATTTCGTGTGTCGTTTGGTCATTTTTAATATGCCATGAACTGTAATGTCTACAATTTCATCATAGAAATATATAAGCAAGACAGCGTTTATAATTATCAAGATAATAGTTCTTCAATTGCAACTTTTCGTACGCTTTTGCCGTTTTATGGCCGTAATAATCGTTCACCTTCGTATACATCGAATTGTTGTTTCAAGCCTACATTTTCTTTACATAATGTTCAAGTGATAAAAAGTAGTTGTGATTTAACATCATTAGATTATTTGAAGCCATTGGTCTTTATAAATAAACCAGACTCCATTCGATTTGAAATTTGTTCCAGTGAATTCTTTACTGCAAAAGAAGTCTGGGAGCCCATTGGAACTTAATATTGTACTTCACATTAAATAAAAGGTTTTTGAATTTCCTTAACAATGAGTGTTATTTTTTTAAGAAATCATCTCTTATTGGAAACCCCTGCATATGAGCAGAACACTGAACTGAAAACACATTTATATACAAATATTTTGAACATGATGAATTCCAACCAGCCAGACAAATTATGACCTCGAAACTAATTCTTTGACGGCGTATATAAACCATTTTCCGCGTGATTAAACTTTCAGCAGTTGGTTGTTGTTAGCAAGGAAGTTATGTCAATGACAACCGATTGCCATATAATCATTGCTCAAAGATGTCAAATTTTCATATGTGTTTAGGACATATAGGACCTCTGACAGTTATTTTATTAAATAATAACGTTTTTGTCAACAATGCTTTTCTAGAAGAAAAGTAAAAAAGTAATATTTGGATTTGGGGTTAATTAGCATTTAATGGAAGTATAAAGGCACATCATGTATCTTCGAATTC
The DNA here is from genome assembly GCF_001853355.1 of Bactrocera latifrons. Lineage (NCBI taxonomy): Eukaryota > Metazoa > Arthropoda > Insecta > Diptera > Tephritidae > Bactrocera > Bactrocera latifrons. The sequence goes on along the minus strand of NW_017536999.1, from coordinate 177,166 downwards.
ATTTGATTAATTTGAGAATGAAAACCTTCAGAACTCTTATTTATTTTCAAGTCTACTTTTATAGAATTAAAGTGTGATGCAATATAAATTTTAAATAAATTATCTAAATATTTTTTTTTTAATAATGACGACATTATAGTTAAGGGGATAGTAGTGTTTTTAAGTTTTTCAATTTTATTTTTTGTTTTAAATAAATGCATAGCTTTTTATATCTATCTTATAAAAACAGCAGATTTTAAAAGTTTAAAGCGTTTATCATAATGAACGTTTTCAAAGTATGTGTCCTTCATAATTAAATTACTTCACCGATTGTAGTTTGTAATAACAAATTGAAATGTTGTTAAAAAACGTAACTTTGAAATTTCAGAAAACTCCCCCGGCGCTTTTAACCATTTGTCATTACACCCAAAATATAGATTTTAGATTAAATCTTTAGGTTTATATTTGTGTAGATTACGGGTCTATAGGAGATTGTTCCTAACAACGAGACGTAGAATCAATTAAAGTGGTGTCATAGAAAGGAGATTACCTCTGCAAACAATGACTTTGAACATCATCGACTCACGGCATTAAAAGCATCGTCACCCTTCCAGCAAGGCCGGATCCATTAATGTCCTTAAATCTAACGAATAGCTATTTAAGTAATTAATGTTAATAATTACAGGTAATATTTGTTTAAGCTTTTGCTCGCGAAAAACGTTAGTTTTACTGGTATTCCTTGAAGAAAGATTAAATAGTTTGTTTATTTAGTTAAAATTAAATTATATAAATATAAAAACATACTTTTAAAGACAAACCTGTAGTTATGTAATAAATTTATTACGAATAGATTCGAAAAATTTTGAATTTCTTTTTTTCTTATTCCAGGTAAAAATCTGGTTTCAGAACCGTCGAACCAAGTGGAAGAAACAGGATAACATCACGAATTCGGAAGTTGCCGAGCACAAAACCACAAATACTTCTAAAAATTCAAGTGAGAACGGCAAAACGCCGAACAGTGCCACCACAACGGGGTCCAGTAGCACCACCACCACGCTATCGGCCGAAACGTCAAGCAAAAAATCACAAAACCACCACCACAGCAACAATGGCCAAAACAATAGCTCCGCAAATGGTAACACCGAAAAGAGTCGTTCCGCTACCTCGACTGAATTGAGTGCCAAATTATCTGCGAAGCAAACGACAAAAATCAAGAAACAGCTGAGTGCATTGCTGGAAAAAACCGCAAAGAATCCAACGACGCCGTCTGTCAACAACAATTGCTCGGTCCTGGTGAATGGTGGCGGCGCAGACAGTGCTAAACCAACAACGGTGAGTGGCAGTGGCAAAGCGACCAACAACAACAAAAACGCGGAAGGTGCACATCAACATTCGCAGCATAATCACCAACACCATTCCCACCGCATTCACCACTCGCACTCACTTCCTCACCATCGGCAACACGCCATACCGCTGACAGTTGAACCGGCTGCGCCATTGGAGCAGACCGAGAAACTCGAAATAAAATTGGAGGAGTCACCGCAACACCGCGAACTACAATTAAGTATATTGCGCGCCGCCAGCAATCATAGTCCTATGCAATTTAGCGACATGGATTTCGAGAGTAAATTGGCAGCATCAAAAATATCAAATGCGCTGCTCGGCTCAAAAATTCATGCCGATAGAACAGAGGAGGCAAGACGACGCAAGAGCAGTAGCGAGGATAAGGACTTGCAGCAAGCAACAGGAAAGGCGCGCACTGAGAAAATTCTAAAAATGGAGACGGAGGAGGAGGAGGAGGGGGAGAAGGAGCAAAGAGAAACAGATTTGAATAGGGAGATGGATGTAGCGCAAAAAACAGCTGTAAAATCACCAACTACAGATGATGACGAATTCGAAGAGCATGTCGAGGAAGATACCGTGATGCACAATGTGGAAAATTAAAACAAATCAAAGGAGAATATATAAGAATATTTAATGGAGAAATCTTCCAGTGTGAACTGTGCCAAAAACTGAACAAAATTTAATTTCTAGAAATTTAATTTTAAAATGCGCCTAAGTGCAGTCATAAGAGGAAGCTCAATTACTGCAAGAGGATACTATTTTAGTTATATACATACATATAAGTATATGTATTTATTATTGTTATTTATGTATTTAGCTGTTTAGACAATTAAGGAGAAAAGAGTATAAAACCAAATCAATTGAACAAACAATCGAATTATTTAATAGTTTTAACTAATGCTTATGCTTATTGTAATTATAAATTCGCTTTTCGTATGCAATTTCGCAATTAATGAACTAGGATAAGAAGAGTACTAAGGATGTGCAATTTTGCTTTAGTGTTGCCATAAATTCAAGGAATAAATAGCAAATTAAAAAACTAATGAAGCATATGTATGAGGATTTCGAATGTGAGAAGATACGAAAATTATGGTTATTTCGGTGTAATGTGATAAATGGACAAGTGTAACAAAAAACTAAATGTATACGAAAGGAATTTAAATGCATAATGTATGTAAATATGTCAAAACGAATGTATGTAATTATGCATGTAAGTAAAATGTAAACAAAATTCACTTGCCCAAACACATTCTTGCAAGTCCATTTGCTGTTAATTTCAATACAAACAAATCGTTTATCACATGCATACACAGTTTATTGGTCGTGTTTACAAACAATGATTGTAATGAATTACATAATTCAAACTTCAACTATTTATTGAATGTACAAAACAGGAGCATTGTATGCTTAACGATAGCTATGCGAAAACACAATAGAAAATAAAAATAAAAAACTATACATAATGAGAGAAATAGATATGTTAGATAACTATATAGGTATATCGACCACACCGCCGGCAGTAATTAAAAACTCGGCAACTTCGCTTGGTGTCTCTGGTGAGTATACGATTTCAAATCGACGTACTGTTAACAGGTCCCCATTGATTTTGACTTCTTTCGGGACTTTGGAGAGTTTGAGACGCGTGCGCCCTAAATGTGCCCACGCTAAACCCAAGCAGGGTGTTTCTTTCACCGCATCACTTACTGTAGCAACCTAAAAGTCCAGAAATATTAAATAGTTTTAAATTTCTAATTTGTATCTTTATCACTTGGTTCACACAAATCACCGCACAGTTGTATTTGTCAACGTAATGCAGCAAGTGATTTGCCAATTTGCGCATGTCCCGAGCGCGTTTAATATAGTTGTTATAGGTGCGAAATATTGCTGCGACTGAATCTATTATAATAAGGCCAATATTAAATGATTCCATTAGCTTTGCTAAACGCACACTAACACATTCTAACAGGTCACTCTGTAACATGGATTAACAGTTGTTAAAATCAATGTATAAATAATTAAAGAAAATATTATACTCGCATTCAATAATCACATACCGCTTCCAGAACATGTTCTATATAAATATTTCCCATATAGTTGATATTAATTTCAGGAAACCGCTTTTCAAATACTTTCGATAACTGAAACAAACGCTTCGAAGGAAAAGCATCTTCGGTGCAAATGTAGGCGACTGGTTTATTCAATCCACCCAACTCAGTAGGCAGTTGTACGGCTAGAGATAATTGAAGCAGCAGTTGCGTCTTTCCAACTCCTGATGCACCACAAATCTCTGTTATGCCACGTGTCACGATGCCACCACGCAAACAATGATCTATGGCTATGCAGCCTGTCGTTATGTGCGACCACTTCGCAAACAATGGCACTTGAAGTAATGCCGATACTAGTTTAATGATAGATAACATACATATAAAAATATAATATAATATTTTCCGAAATTAAGTAATTTGCTTACCTGGCTGAAAAACGACTTTTGCAGCTGCATCCTTTAGCACACGTATATCCGCTTCCGGACATTCTTGAAAAAGTTTCGACTTGGTGAACGGACCAGGTTTAGCATATTGTACAGGCTGCCTAATTTGCTTGGAGGTATGGGGACTATCTTTTTTATGAATTTCACCTGATTTCGGACTACCCGCCATGTTTTAGTTACAAAACATACTTTGCACAGAACAAATCTAAAATTTATTGACCAAACAACCACTCAAACTAAAATTACGCGGGTTGTTCAACAGCTGTAACGTGAGTAAAAGAGTTGCCAGATCCCCAATAAATCTCCCATATATTCTCTTTATTATTTATGTAACGAGGGCCGGATATTCATAATAGAGTAGATTTACCTATATCGATTACAGGATTCAATTGTATAAATATTTTTAATCGTTAATTCAAAATTTTTTCTTACGTTTTTTCAATTATTTGTATGCATTGAAATTATATGAAACTAACTTTTCACGCGGCTTAGTTTATTAACAATACCAAATAACTTAATACAAACTATATGCACGATTACTATACCACAGTAACTCTATTCGTTGTGGTGGTGTTATCCCAAATCTTGTCCGATTATCGCCTTTGACGCATTTTTGTTTTGTTAAATTAGAAAATGTTTCGATAAATAGTCATAGTGTTATATATGGTATAAGGAAATAAATTTGTCGAATTATGAAATTTATCTTACAGACAGAAATTTAATTTCAATTTACTTTATAGGATCTAATTACAAAATCAACAGAGATTATACAAGAAGTTCCTCCGTTATTACCTTCTGCGGGAATAATAGAATGACTGTGTAAATTTCCACATCTCACCGTTGTTGTTGTTGTTATTCTAGCGGTACCTAGTCCCCGTTAGGATGATAAGGATTAGCTAAGCTCAGAAACGTGCTGTTTCGACGAGGTCGGACCAAATGGAAAGGGGTGTTAGAAAAAAATGCAAAGAGGTGGCCAGTGTCCTGCGGAGTCTCATTGTCCACAGGGCATTGCACATGTTATAGGACACGTCGGGGTTTATTCTGGATAAGTAGGAGTTCGACCTGCTACAGTATCCAGAATGAAGCTGCGCAAGGATCCCTCACGTTTCTCGCGCCAACTCGAGCTCTTCGTCTGCGATGGGGTGTAGTTTAGCTCCGAGTACGCAATTCACTGAAGGGAGTCGGTGAAGTTGTTGATGGCTCCACTGTGAAAGCGGTCAGTGCTTGCCGCCGACGTAATCGAGGAATGACCTCTTGATGTTCCTAGGAGGCGATTCCGCTCCAAACAGGTGACTGTAGTGATGATTTCTGCGAAAGCGTTCCAATAGGAACTGCCTGAAGAAGAGTTCATTAGTCTAAAGCTTCCCCGTTTGCGATCTATTGCATCCAGGCGGCCAGAGAAGAAGCGAGAAAAGTGGAGAAAAAGCCATTTACCTCTTTCTCTCTCTCCGTATTATGGTTCGGACGTTCGGCGAGTTCATAACGGTAACGGGTATGTACAGATTAAGAAATTTAAAATAAAAAATGATTTTATCATAATAAAGCTGAGTGTGTGTTTCCTTATAACGGTGCATCTTTATGCTTGAGAAGGAATAAAATCGTATAGCTCTAGAACCCATATAACTAACAAAATTGAATGTAACTGAAGGCTTTAATACTTTCAAGTTTCAAGAGTATGAAATATTCGGATATACCCGGGCTTAACTCTTCGTTTCTTGTTGCATATAATCAGGGATGCATATAATACTGAAAAATGTTGCAAGCCGTTATGCCAAAATAAAAATAAACAGAAGCAAATCAGCTGATTTTGCCAATATTAATAAAACAATTTTCATATCCTTATCAACAATGAAAAGAACTAATTCTATCCTAAATTGATGTCACTGGATTAAACGATGTTTTGTGATAACAGGCGAGACCACCATATTCAACTGGTCGCAGTGCATTCCTCAACTTTCAATTTATCTATCTACCCCTATCTTCCTTGCATCCTTATATTATTAAATCATGGTTATATATACTATAAACTGATATAGCTTTTCAAATACGCAAATTATTGTTTTACAACTTAGCTTTGTAATTGGCTTTTCCCTGCTTCAGTTGTAATTTTTGCAATAGAAATATATTATATAAAGTGCTTTGATTCTGATGAAGAACTTATAATTCACACATTGACCTATCAAACATACATGGCACTTGTATACAAGTTCAATGTTTTTTATAATTAATATGTCATTTTAACGAACTTTATGTTAAATAAATGCGTATTATTTAACGATAATTTATAGTGATAAGTCACATATTTTCATATTAGAAAAATTAACAATTTATTGATGTTATACGAGTCTTCGTTTTTATTTATATCGCAGTTTTTCATTGCGGTGGATACAATCTAAAATATAAATCCTACTGGAAAGAATTACTTAATGCTTTGGAGTTGGTTTGGACAATTCCTCCAATGCACGAGCCTCGGCTGCTGCCGCACGCTTTTTCTCTTCAGCCAATTTGGCATCACGAACTGCCTTTTGCTGGGCTTCGATCTCACGAACCTTCTCTTCCTTCTTGGATAATCTGTTCTGATGAAAAGCTCCATAACCAACACCAACCAATAGCAATGACCAGCGGCCGAATTTTATTAAAGGCGATACACGTACTGGAGCCTGCGACATTGTGAATGCAGTATTATGTAATTAGCTTTCGATCACAAAAGTTCTGCAATTAAATTGTGTAATTTTGTGATCATTTATTATCTCACTATACTGAATAATGGATGATGTATGACGATGTAATAATAGTTACATATGTTATTGATGGAGTTTTTTAATATATTACCAATTTACAAAGTCGCGAATTTCTTCGACAGCTATAGTTCCAATGGAAAATCGTAACCACAAAACTGTCAAAAACTGACAGCTGGAAATGTCAAAAATAAAGGTGCACACTTTTTATTCGAATGACGTTGCCATATACGAAAAATTTATAACATTATACATATTCAATCTATGTGACTGAGATAAATCCCTAAAATTTAAATTAAAAATTTTAATAGTAGATGTAAAATTCTTTTACTTCATTAACATTATAACTGATTCGAATAGAACCGTTGCTTCGCTTTACGTAAAGTATTTGTTTTGCTAGAAACGCTCGATGTCTGTTGTCGTAAGATTACATTCTTATCGAACGAAACAGTCCAGAAAAACGTTGCTCAAATCTCATCATTTTACCCTTTATGGAACACTCTATCTGTATTGTAGCGGATTCTCGATAACTCAGCTTTAAGTTCGATCATTGGATTGGATCATGTTTAGTTCTTCTTCTTTTTCCTGATTGGCGTAGTCACCGCTTACGCGATTATAGCCGAGTTAACAACCTCGCGTCAGTCGTTTCTTCTTTTCGCTTCGTGGCGCCAATTAGATATTTCAAGTGAAGCCATTTCCTTCTCCACTTGGTCCTTCTAACAGAGTGGAGGTCTTTCTCTTCCTCTGCTTGCCCCGGCGGGTACAGTGTCGAATACTTTCAGAGCCGCTGTCTTTTAATTCGCTGAACTATGTCAATGTCGTCGTATATCTCGTACAGCTCATCATGTTTAGTAAATTCTGGTAAATTAGCGTCGACTCTATTTTGTTCTTGTATCGGTATTCGTCACAATTTTGGTCATTCTTGTTTTTAACGGGGCATCGCGGCAGGATAGAATTTATAAAATACTAACTGTCAAACGTATTGCTATTGCCATTGACAAATCTGTATGTTGGCATTTGCTAGCATGATATAATCATTTACTCAAAGGCGTAGGGTAGGTAGGTACGAGCTGATGTAGCGCACGTTTAGTGCTCTTGAAAAAAGGATAAAGATCCTTTTGTTTACACACGTATTTCTGAGAAAAATAAGTTAATAAGAAAAGGAGAAAAATACTTTTGTTTACATATGTATTGCTGTGAAAAACAAGAAATTATATTTTTGGACTAATAATTGTATCATAAATTTAATATTGTTAACATTAAGTTAATTATAAGTTATCTGAACCACTCATTGTATAATAGAAATGAATTGTATGTATATGAAGTACCCGGTGACCTGTCAAAAAAAAGAGCCGGTAACCATTTTGTAAAACATCCGACATTATTCACTTTGCTTTTTAG
>NW_017536999.1:148842-165721 GCF_001853355.1 Bactrocera latifrons | reverse complement strand
CAAGTACGAAAGAGGTTTGCTGTGCCCTAGAAAAATATTTCAGTTAATATAGTCGTCCAAGACGAATTATTACAGATAGAGGGTCGTGTTTTACTTCACTTGATTTCAGTAAATTCCTTTTTAAAAGAAACATAAACCATGTAAAAGTCGCAGTAGCATCTCCACAAGCCAATGGTCAAGTAGAACGGGTTAATCGTGTTGTGAAAGCCACGTTAAGTAAATTAACCGACTCGACAGAACACTCTGATTGGTAGAAGTAGAATACGCCATAAACAATACGGTTCATAGCACAACCAAATACACACCTAGTGAGCTACTTTTCGGCGTGACCCAGCGGGGCTGCATAGTAGATGGTTTGATTGAATTCTTAGAAGATAAGATACTGCAGGATACCCCTAGGGATTTAGAGAAAATATGAGAGGATGCCCTAAGAAAAATAGAAAAGTCCCAAGAATACAGTTTGCGATATTTCCATAGAAACAGTATGCCTGCAAAGAAATATTCAGTCGGGGAATTCGTAGTAATTAGACATGTTGATACTTCGGTCGAGAAAAATAAGAAACTTATCCAGAAATACCGCGGCCCCTATGTGATACATAAAGTGTTGCCTAATGATCGGTACGTAATAAGAGACGTTGACAATTGTCAGCTAACTCAACTGCCCTATGACGGAGTGGTTGAGGTTATTAAAATTCGGAAATGGCTGTCACCAATTTGTACTGACAACGAGTCCCCTCAGTCATTGTCATGCATAGGCCACACTGCTTCATAAATTATTTCTAGACTATTGATTGAGGCCAATCAAATTTGTCAGGTTGGTCGAGATGAAAACATTAAGTTAATTATAAGTTATCTGAACCACCCATTGTATAATAGAAATGAATTGTATGTATATGAAGTACCCGGTGACCTGTCAAAAAAAAGAGCCGGTAACCATTTTGTAAAACATCCGACATTATTCACTTTGCTTTTTAGCAAGCGATAAGAACAAAACGTGTAATTATTATAATATACCAATTAAAATAATAAATTTGAAATCAGCAATGATATTTTTATTTATGCTTGTATAAGTTTATTAAATTTAAGACTCCGCTCATTCCCAACCCAATTTGAATAATTTTTTGTAAATTAACAATATTAATTTTTTCTAAAAATTTATTTTATTTTTATAATATAACACAACCGTCTTAATACTCGCTCTTCTAAATTTCATATTACCAAAATAAAAATGCCGTCAGCATATGTGCAAATGGGATATGTTGCACTGCCAAACGGTATATGGCAAACTAGATAGTATTCTATATCTAGTAAGCTATGAGCAATGTGGAGTCTCCATAGGCAATCGGACCGGCAATGGAGATAGTATTCTATAAATTCTATCCTGTCGGGATGCCCCGTAATATATCTTTGTTCTCCGTATGGCAACCTTTTTCCTTTCACGCTAACCTAGAAGCAGAGAAAATTATCCCTGCTAGAAGTAAACAGCTGCGACGTCAGTGCACTTGGTGATAAATAGGATACTATCAATAATTTTGTTTGTTAATTGTTAAGTCTGAGTTCAACTTAAAATAAATAATGAGTAGAAATCACAAAGAGGATCAAGCGAATGAAATAGAGGCGCTTGAATCTATATATTACAGTGAAATGGAAGGTTTGTACATGCGTTTGAACCAGAGATTCGTATAGCAACAAATGACATATTTGTTTTCCATTTCAGTACTGGAAACAGAACCTAATCACAAATTCAGCATAACCATTGGCACTGAAGAGTATAATTCCGAAGAGGAGTCAGGTGGTATGGCATGCAAACTCGTCTTTACGTATACTCCTACTTACCCAGACGAAGCACCCGAAGTGGCAATAGAAGATCCTGTAAATATAGAAGAACTTTATGAAGAAAAACTACTTGAACACCTCAAAAAAACAATCGACGAAAATATAGGGATGGAAATGGTTTTTACATTAGTTAGTAGCGCACAGGAATGGTTGAACGAACGGTGGGACGATTACAAGCTGCATGAGGAAGAAGAACGCTCACGGAAGCTTCTTGAGGCAGAAGAAGCTGAGCGAAAGAAATTCGAAGGAACTCGTGTAACTGTCGAATCGTTTCTTAAATGGAGAGCAGAATTCGAAGAAAGCACAGGTATAACGGCTAAACGAGAAAAGAACAACGACAGCAAAAAACTGACCGGCAAAGAATTATTTATGCGCGACACCACTCTCAACGATTCTGATATTAAATTCTTACTTGAAGCTGGTGACACAATTGAAAATGTAAAAATAGATGAAACCCTTTTTCAAGATATTGGCGACTTGGAATTGGGTGATGACGATGATTCCGACGATGAGGATTGGGTGCCAGGCGTCGATGATTAAGTTAAAAACTTTTACACTTATTCATATTTGTTAGTTAAAATTGAGTCGTTTATAATTTCTTACACATTTATAAAATAGATAAGGTATGCGAAAAATATACACAAAACTCTATAAAATTAGGAGAGAAATTCTATTTATGGGGAAGCATTCACTTTAGAAACTTGTTTTCTTTTTGCTTGAGATCGCTGTTATTACTTAGTCCAAATGATTTTTATTGTCACTAATGTCAGCGAGCCTCAAGCCGTTGTTTACAGTTTCAATGTCATCCAAGTTAAATTCATCATCTGACTCTGAACCTTTTCTTTGACTGTTGAAGACACTTTTAGATTCATTTGGCTTCAGTGCTGGTGGCAATTTTTCTCGGGGAAAATCAAGTTTTTGCCATGATCCAGGTTCTGCTTTTGGCATAGTTATCTCAACTTTAGTCGCAAACATATGAGCACTAGTTTTATTTACATCAATGATCTGCATTTTATATTGTTTATTAGACATAACTCTAATTTAATGTAGACAAACTTACGCCGCGTAATTCTATTTCCAAGTCGAATTTTGCGTCATCCTGTTCAGGAAATACAAGATTCACGTGAAGGCGGATTGGATTTACTTCTATCTTGCTACTCTTATAATTATATTTCTTGGCATATATGGAAACAATGACGTTCGTTGGAGTTTGATGCCAATCGTACCGGCAATTAACCACTTGCTTGTCTTCCTCCTTTGAAAAAAAAAAAAACAAAAGTATTAAGAAAAAGAATTTTACTTTGAAGTTTTCGCACTTACCTCCTTGAACCATTTATGCTCCCCGCATGCACAGCCCTTCTGTGCCATAAACACAGAAAAATCACTTGTTTTTCGTTGGCAACATGACCAATACTTCATACCTTCGTGGAAAATAGGAACGCCAGGATGATATACACATTTTGCATGATCAGTAGCAGTACCGCTATACGAGTAAGTGCAGCCTTTATTTTTACAAGAAGTACCAATTGATATTGCGCTGAAAAATAAATAAACGATAAATATTTTACGATGTTCAAGTAGCAGATTTGTGTATTTTTTTATTTTTATTTTGTTACCCAGAAGCTAAATCGTTGTCTTCCTTAACGTTAACAGTGTCTACTTTAAGTGTATCTATGGTATCTTTCAACGCTTGTGCAACTGTTGGTTTTATTGTAGTCATTGGAGATTCAATAGGTGGTCGCTGCATTGATTTTCTAATTGGCGCACGGACATCTACAACCACACTCGTATCATCTTCATTCTTTTCTGGCTTTTCAGGTTCCGGCGGTTTAATATTCGAGTGTTTCGATAGCGTACATCCTTTAATGCTTAAAAATTCAGTAAAATCTACCGATTTTTTGTTGCAACATGACCAACCCTTGTATGCGTCATGGAAGTAAGGTGCTCCAGGATGATGGCAGCAAGATTCTGAAATGTTTTTTAAATGAAATATTTTTTAAATAAAAACTCTTTATTTGCTTTGAATTCCAGAAAGTTCTTGTGAATATATTTACCATCGGAATTATTTTCTGGGTCAAAAGTTTTCCCACAACCACGATTATAACATCGTTCCATTATTGTGTGTTTTTATTTTTTAAGCAGTTTGAATTTTAATTTATTACAATTTAGACGAAAAATATGCGCTATTTACCGAGTTAATTCGGCACACAATTTACATTTTAGAAATGCAATTCTTATTATGTCGGCTATTACACGAAGCAACTTTTGTTGCTGATTCTCGGGCGATTCTCTTTTGCTGTTGCCHAYTRCATTCACACGAGCAACTTGTGTTGCGCAACTCTGTTCGAGGTTTTTTCTCATTCTCTTTCACTTTACTWTARCCCATTGTCGTTTCTTTTTCCTTATAGGTATTTGGGCCACTCTATCACATATATTAATCAGTACTGTCAATTAAGAAATACATTTTATTTATAATTCAAAGTTAGAGCAAAGGTTATATAAGAGATCTTCACTATCGTCTGAATCAATTTGTATGGCTTCCTCCATACATTTCACAATATCTTTAATTAATTCGATTTTTTCGTCGTACTCCATTTTCTAAAATATTTATATTATATTATGTATATTTGTATATATATTTGCAAATTACGTACCAAAAGATGAAATTAAATTTTTTAAATATATTCAAAATATTAGTTTCAAAATAATATACGCAAATGCAACTATGTACTATGAATGAAAGAACACGAGTGCAGAAAAACGTCGCAGCGAACTGTTACGAATAAGAACACAAAGCGGGTTGCTGAACACTGGAAACTCGGCGCGATTCTCCTTTCCTCGTCGCCCCCTCGCCAATAAACCAAGAGTTGCCGCAACAAAAGTTGCTTCGTGTAATAGCCGACTATGAAGTTTTAAACGTCAGTTTAGTAACTTTGTAAATTAGTGATAACATATTGTTACTTCTTGTGTGCAAAAAATGCTAATATTACCATTTATCACCATTTACGTCAAATCGTATATGTGATATCCAAAAAGTTTTGCGCATAATAGCCCTGATAGACGAGCAAAATTAAAGCGCCTTAAGCAACGCTAATGTGCATTGAAATTTTATGGTGACAGACGGAGGACTGGTCTATTTAGACAGCTGAAAGTAAAATTTGTTTATTTATTAAAAAAAAAATAAATTAAAATGAATATAATAAATTATTAACCCTTTCATGTCATTTGTTGCTTATAGACAACATTGCATATTTCTGTCGATACTCCTCGAAATATCAATATTTTTACAATCCGTATTTTCTCGTCTCTAACGGATATCTGCGAGCACTAGTTTGCGAAGTTTGATGACGATAGCTTAACGTTATCTATGGCTTAACAGGTGTTCATTTGATAACTAGCTAAAGTTGCGTAAAAACTTGTGAAAAGAAAGTAACAAAAATAAGCTTTGAAAAAGTTAAATAAAAAGTAAACTGACTGCCATTTCTTTATACAAAGTGGTTTATTTTATAAATAACAAGTAAGAAAATGAAATAAAATTTACAGAACACAATTGTGTGTAATATTGTGATTCCAGGAATTTTATAAACACAATATTGCTTATAAGCAACATTTGTCCAAAGTAACAATTTTTTTTTCTTTTAGATATGCGTCCCAGAGGACTTAGAGAATCAGAAATAAAAAAAATTATCAATTTTGACTCGAATAATCCTGAAGATGAGAATGAAGAAGAAGACGAGGAATAGAATTTGGATAGAATCATTGAAGAAACAATTGAAGAGGTGATAAAAAAGGGAGAAAACGTGGAAATGAATTTGATAAATGAAATCATTGAAGGCGGTGGAAATGCGGATGAAGTTGAAAATGAAGTGCTCACAGAAAAAATTGTCAGTGAAACGTATGAGAAAATTAACCTGGATAGTTTGAGATGAAGGTCAGCATGCCTACCAGATTGCGAAACTGTTTGGAAAGATGAAACAATTTGTCAAGAAGTCAAAGATCCTATAAACTACTTCAATGGTTTCTTCGATGATGAAATCATAACGAAGATTTGTAGCGTAACAAATCTTTATTCTATGCAAAGGAATGGCGTAGAGCTTCATTGTGCACCTTTCGGAATCAGACGATTTATTGGCATACTTCTTTATTTGGGCGTGATACTAGTTCCAAATATGCGAATGGCTTGGACGCCAAACTTCAAATTATGAGCTGTTGCGGATTCTTTATTCAGAACACGCTTTGAGAAAATCAAAGGAGCCTTTCACCTAAATGATAGCACAAAACAGCTGCAACCAATATCACCCCATTACGACAAGCTATATAAAATACGTCCATTATTGGCCAAACTGAAGGAGAAATGCAACAAATTACAGCAGGAAAAACATCAGAGAATAGATGAACAGATGATAAAATTTAAGGGACGTCACAGTCTAAAAAATACTTACCCATGAAACCCATAAATGGGGTTTTAAAATGTTTACAAGAGCTGGAATTTCAGGCATCGTATACGATTTTGCTCTCTATGTTGGAGACGGAACATGTCCATCTTTCGGATTGAGTATTTCGTCAGATATTGTGTTGCATTTGGCTAGTAATGTGCATAGAGACAAAAATTATAAGTTATTTTTCGATAATTGGTTTTCTTCCATAAGCCTGATGATTGCACTCATAGAACGAGGTATTTTAGCAGCAGCAACAATACGAGGCAATCGGATTAAAAACTGTAGCCTTATGAATGAAAATGACCTCATGAAAAAAGGTCGGGGATCATACGACTTCAAGTATGAAGCTGTACATAATATAGCTGAATGTCGCTGGTACGATAACAAAGGTGTGCAACTTTTGTCAAATTATATAGYTGAAAATCCGGTTTCACAATGCAKACGCTGGTGTCGTAAACAAAAAAAGTACATAGATGTACCTAGACCGGCTGTTGTTGACTATTATAACAAGCACATGGGAGGTGTAGACTTGGCTGACATGTTGTTAAACTTATATAAAATCAACCACCGTTCTGAGAAATGGTATATGCGCATAGTTTACTGGTGCATCAGCACAGTGGTAGTCAATAGCTGGTTGCTGTATAGACGAGACCTAAAAAATCAAGTCACACGAACGAAATATATGACATTGCTGGATTTTCAATTATCTATAGCAAACGAGCTTCTTCACGCGTCTAATATTATGTCAATAAACCCACGTAAAAGAGGTCGTCCATCGGCAATACCTGAAAGAATGGAACCAGGTTCATCTTCACGTGTCAGAAATTTCCCTACGTCGTCAAAGCCGAAGTCGATGCGTCTTGATCAAACCGGTCATTGGGTTGAATGGGGAGGAAAAGGAAGGCGTAGATTATGCATGACTGGTATTCCAAAATCTAAATGCTCATAATGTTAGGTGCACTTATGCTGTAACCCACAGAAAAACTGTTTAGTCTCATATCACACATGAAATGTATGAAAAGTATTAAAAAAAAAATGAAAACTATCAATATTTGTATGTGTTTGATTGTATACTATCATGGCTCAATGTTGCTTATAAGCAACATCTTATAACTCAAAAACCAGAAGAGATACAGGTTTGAAATTGATATCGTTTCATATTCAAGGCTCAAATAGTATCCCCATATACTCAAAATGTTTTTAAATAGGCCCAGTTTAATTATGACATGAAAGGGTTAATAGAAATGTTAGCATTTTTGGAGAATCCTTATACGCTCAAAGATAATAGAGTGAAATTGAAAGCAATAATTGATTATAATGCGGAAAAAGTGTTCGAAAAATTAAGAATATTGGAAAAATGGATAGCAAACTGTGAGTTGTTTATTTTCCGTCATCTAAAAATTTTAAAAGTTGTTTTTGTTAATATGCTTGCACATAATTTAATTAGCAATATAAAACTGCTTACCTCTGATGCTGTAAACGCAAGGGAGGCAGCAGACTTCAAGCGCCATCTGTCAAAAAATAGCAAAAATCAGCCATTTTTGAGCAGTGCTGCCTACTCTAATTTGGTAAATTCAGGTAAATGCACGAACCTCTGCTGATGGTAGGCACCTTGCCGCGGTGCAGATGCTTAGTCGAAAGGCATACTCGGCACCCCTCAACCGGTGTGGGTTGTGCTGACTAGCACCGCCCTGACATGCTGTCGGGCGCCGCATGCGTGCGGCAACCAAGTACTACCACCTCCTAATCCAGAGTATCATGCGACCCCTGCCCATTGGATGATTTGCAGCCAGGAGGAACATTCGGCTGTATTCTAACGGAGCTTTCCCAACACCGGGCCAAGTTGGGCTGTAACTGTGGCCTTACCGCGCCAAGGGGCTCAGGCGCGGCGGACCTACTGGTTCCCCATTAAAACAAGAAAACCCGACAGCCCACCCCGCGAGCCAAGGGTCGTACGAACAAGATGAATCCACCAAATACAAATAAACCAACAACAACAACTACTAACACAGGCGAATCGACAAGGCAACGTACAAGGACAATGGCTACGGAACATGATAAGGCAATGGAGAAGGCAGGCGGCGCAGCTGTAGGCAGGGGAGATCAAGGAGCTAAGCATAAGTTCAGCGACCATCTCTCGCCAGAAGAGAATCCCTGGCCAAGGGGAGATATGCAGATACTGGGACATCCCCGACAAAGGAGTGTGGCAAGACTACGTCTGTGTGTGCGCAAGGCAGCCGGTCTATGGACCATGATCAGGTTGGTGTTTCACTGACCGATATGCGGGGTGACGGGAAGCACTCACCTATGCACAGACCGCAAAGCGGAAGAGCGGGCAGCTCACACCACAGGAGCCCCCAGTTCCAAAAGGCTGAGAGACGGCGGCACGAGAGCGACCGGAGGCCAGCCATCAGCACCGGTTCCCCCCCCGGGTGGAGGAGGGACGGCGCAGGTATGCGGATGCTCTCAAAGGCATCCGCATGACTGTACTGCCTCAAAACTATCCGGCGGAGTCGCTGGAGTCGGAGAAGTTCACGGTGCTTCAAAATCTCCTCTTGGAAGAAGTATTCAGAAGCGATGAATACGTTCGTCCTTCCTTGGGGTATAATTCAGAGGTGGCATGCTACAGGTGGACTGTATGGACGAGTTGTCCGCCAACTGGCTGCGGGAACTTGCCCCAAAGCTAGGAGGCTGGACCGATTCTGTCCTCTGTGCAAAAAGGGCGAAGGATCTGCCTGTCATGCACAGGATGACAATGTTCCTCCCCCGCAGCGATGACAAGCCGTACGAGTTTGCCTTGGGTCTGATTAATTACCAGAACCGGGGCCTCTGCATCGCTGCCTGGCGCGTCGTCAACAGCCAGTTAGAGGAAAAAGGTGACCTACGAGTATGGAGATTGTACCTGTACGTCGATGACGAGTCGTCCGTGCTGCAAGCTTCCGCCTGTTTTACAGGTTCAGCATGGTGGTCATGCGGCCGCACAAACCCGTGACCACAGGGAGCAAGGAAGCAGGGAAGGCTGTCACTCAGCCGAGCGGCAGCGGGTCCAAACAGGACACAACAGTGGCAAACAAGGTAGTGGAGAGGATGCAGGTGAACGAGGTGGCAAAACAACCGAGCGTGAGCGCTGAGCAGACTACGCTAGCCGCAACCGTTGACGCCCCGGTTGCCCAGGAAGCCGGGTTACCCTCCACCCAAGAACTCCTCGAGGGATTAGGCGACCATATGGACAGCAGCGCGAACAACGGAGGAGATGTGGACATGCCCCCCTTCGAGCCACTACTTTAATTGCCGTCGACGTGGAAATTGCCCAAGTGAACCTGCATCACGCGGCGGGAGCCTCGGCAGTCATAACGCGCTGTTTCACAACGGATAAGTTGGGCATTTTGCTGATCCAGGAACCTTGGGTCTATAAAGGTGAGGTCAAAGGCCTTAAGACGGTACACAACAAGGTAATCTGGGAAGGCAGAGACTTCGTCCTGGCATCAGCCTACTTCCCAGGGGAGGCAGCAGCAGCACCCGCTGAAGTGGTGGTAAGGCTAGTGGAGTTCTGCAAGAGGCTGCCCCTCATTATCGGATGCGACGCGAACGCTCACCATGTGGAATGGGCAACACAAGGGGTGAGTCTCTATTAGAATATGTATTAGGTAGTAACTTAGCTATTGAAATGTGGGCTGCGAACCCACCTTTATAATTATAAGCAGGAGGGAGGTGCTGGACTGGAGGGAGGTGCTGGGGAGAGGCAGATCGATGATATCGTTACGGGCCCGGGAATAGAGAGCAGAGTGTTGGCACTGAACGGGTCTATCACTAAAGCTTACAACGGTACCTGCTCCCTAAAAGTGCTGTGCAGATAGGCGCAACTATCCCTGGTGGACAAAGAAGCTTGCAGACCTCAGGAAAAGGGTACATAGCCTATTCAACAAGGCAAAACGTACAAGGGTCTGGGAAGAATACAGGAACTACCTAACCCTCCGCAATAAGGAGATTAGGTCAGCAAAACAAGCTAGCGTAAGGAGTTTCTGTGAAAAGGTCTCCTCCACACCAGAAGCGGCGCGGCTGCCATCAAAAGAAGTGACGGGACTTTTACGACCAGCGCGGAGGACAGGGCGACAGAGCTTCTGCGCGCTCACTTCCCGGTAGACCAATGTATACCGGGAGAATGTAGAAAACACAGGCCATCCCGCTTGGATTGGGTAACCGCTAGGCAATTAGTTACTGGCCATATCCTACAGGCCGATTAGTCTAACATCCTTCCTACTGAAGACTATGGAAAAGATTATAGACCACAATATAAGGTCGACGGCGCTGAAGGCTGCACCCCTGCATGCTGCTCAGCATGCATACAGAGCGGGAAGATCCATCAGTATGGCTCTGTACCAGTTGACCTCGGAGTTAGAGAGCTCACTGGAGAAAGGGGAGGTGATGATATGTGCCTTCCTAGACATCGAAGGTGCCTTCGACAACACATCTCCCAGGAGTGTAGCCAGGGCGATAGAGAGAAGAAATGTGGCAGCACCGGTGCGCAGATGGATAGAGGCCGTGCTGCGCACAAGGATCGCCGAGACCGGGGTAGGTGAAACAAAGATCCGTCTGGGTGCGACAAGAGGCTGTCCACAGGRAGGTGTGCTATCACCTCTACTATGGAGCCTTGTCGTGGACGAACTGTTAGCATTGCTAACYGACAATGGGATCCGCTGCCAAGGGTATGCGGACGACATTGTGATAATAGCAAGAGGCAAATTTGAGGAYACTCTCTGTGACCTAGTGCAACGAGGTCTAAATCTGGCAAAGGGGTGGTGCAGGGGAGTGAAACTAAATATTAACCCCTCAAAGACAACCGTAATCCCTTTAACAAGGCGCAGGTCCCTACCCGACTCGAGGAACCTCACACTTGGGGGTAGAGACATCGAGATGACTAGCAAGGTTAAATACTAGGGTCTTACGCTGGATTCTACCCTGCGGTGGAAGCAGCATGTGAACCAAACGCTAGTCAAAGTAACAAAAGCATTAATGGTGTGCAAACGGCTGGTGGGTAAACCCTGGGGCTGTAAGGCAAAGATCGTTAGGTGGTTGTACAGAGCTTGATAAGCTAGCCGACAGGGGTAATGCTCAAAAATTCTACGAAAAAATGCGACGGCTTACAGAAGGTTTCAAGACCGGAGCACACTCTTGTAGAACCCCCAAAGGTAATCTAGTCAGCGATGCCCAGAGCATACTTAAATTATGGAGGGAACATTTCTCCAGCCCGATTTCAAAATCGATGACGATGGAGCAGACGTTGCATTGCCCGATCATGAAGATGTTCGAATAGTAATTACCCGCCTGAAGCGGCGGAAGCCAATGAATTCCCGGCCTAGCTATTCAAACACGGCGGTGAAGAACTGATAAGGAGCATGCATCAGCTTCTTTGTAAAATATGGTCGGACGAAAGCATGCCCAACGATTGGAATTTAAGTGCGTTATGTCCAATCCACAAAAAAGGAGACCCCACAATCTGCGCCAATTACCGTGGGATTATCCTCCTCAACATCGCATATAGGTTCAACAAACTGATTGGAATTTATCGTGTGGCTTTAGACCTGGCAAATCAACAAACGACCAGATATTCATCATGCGCCAAATCTTGGAAAAAATTGGACAATGAGCGTGGCACCGCCCACACAGCGAGCCTTATATCAGAACTTACTTGACCGATATCGACCAAATATGGTATATATTACCTTGACGCCTACATCACATATAACACAATTTTAAACTTCATATGGATATATCGACAAATGTGTGAGATATTGTTATAAAATTGAGGGAGCAGGTTCTTTTAATAAAGGTGCATCTGCATACCAAAATTGGTTAAAATCTGGTTAAAACTTGCTCTAGATCCCATATAACTTTATGCATCTGAAGGGATTTGATATGGTCGGTCACACCCGAACTTGATTTCCTTACTTGTTTTAATTTAGTAATTGCAACGTGAAGTACTTTTATTTTTCTCAATGGTGTAGCCACACTCTATAATTGTCATAATACCGACGAAGCGCGAAACGTTTAAATTATTTATGTATTAATTACGAATATATCAGATTTATAATATAACATTCGTGGCATTCACGAATATGACCCACTTTTAAATAAATATAGTACGTTTGTGTATTTGTCTGTGCATGGTCCACATTATAATTTTAAAGTATTCGAAACTTATCATATTTCAACACCGTTTAATTTGTTCACCATTAAAAGCTGATATTGCGGGCAATATATGTTGCACGAAATTGATTTGCAGCAGCCAAGCATGACTTTGATATGATTGACCTTGACAATGATTTTCATTACATATGCTCATACCTGGTAAACTAAAAATATTTATTTTTATTATTCTTAAATGGGAAATTTTTTTCGTTAGTAGGTTATAACATTTTGTGGACGTGGTAGTTAACATATTATGAAATCGTCAACACCTTTGTCCATTTTAAAAATGATTTCTCCAAAACTCTTTAACATGGCTTAACCATTAACCGTCGCTATTAAAACCACAGCGGTCCGAATAGCCCAGAAAAAAATAAGCAGAAATACCAATAATTAGCAAGTAAGAAACTCTTTCAACTTGCAATAACCAAAGCCAGGGAAATACCTTAAAATGTAAAACGTCAACCAAAGGATCGAAGTCTAAGTAACTTTATATGTATATACATATACTCTACGCGGCATGAGATTCGTTAGATGTACCTCACATACAATTACCATATGGAGTAAGTTCAGACGAATGTTCGAAAATAGTGATATTAGTTATGTGGGGGCTAGGTAAAATTTTCGTCCAATTATATCTATTTTAGGTATATACATATATATATATACATATATTGTTATTGGTAAAATATATTTTGTAATTTTCATTGCGATAACTCAAATATATTCAGCATAAAGTCACCTAGGAGTTCGAAAATATTTATATTACGTATAAGGGTGCTCAGTTAAGTATTGACCCGATTTAATCAATTTTTGATACACAGAATTACTATCGTCACATTGACCGATGTTTGGCATCAAAAGTCAACTGTAGATACTGGTACCTTGGGGCTTGAACAGTTTTAGTTGGATTTGGATAATTTTTGGACATACTCTAAAGAAGTCATTAGAGCAAAGTCGTATCCCATTATAATAATTACTTATTGATTTGTGTAGGTAAGAATGGAATTTAAAATTATGTTATATGGAAAGTATGCGTGGTTGTAGTCCGATTCCGCCCATTTTACCACTGTAACATAGGAATTTGAAAATAATGCTATGTTCCAAATATAATCGATATCGGTCTTTCGGGTTCAAAAATATGAGATTTCACTAAAAAGTCGACGGTGCCACAAGTATTGTTCAATTTTCACACTGGCTCATACCATTTAGGAGGTGAAATTTAATGTCTCTGGCATAATTAGTTTATAGTTAATTAGTTTAGAACAGTACCGTTATATGGGAAGTGAGCGAAGTTATCTTCCGATTTCATCCATTTTCACTCTGTAGGTAAGAGTACTTATAGCATTTGAGCTAAGCTAAGGTTGTAGCTTGAGTAGTTTAGAAGATACGCATATTAACAACCGTCATTATGAACAACCGTACCAACGTTTTCCTTCAGAATTGTAGTTATCTTTGAAGATGAAGTTTTGGTATTTTTTTTATGACCGTTACTATCTCACGTTTGTCCCGCTCTGCTAGCCCTTCTCAGTTGATACTCACAATGTGGGTTATTTTTGGAGCGATTTATAATACCAGTAATTGTGGTACGGGGCCGTTGAACTAGTGCACATATTTCCCGAATAGTCTTTTGCTGTTTATAAGCATTCAATATGTATGTATAATTTTCCGCTCAGACTGCAGCAGCACGACAGTGAACTGAAAATGGCGTTGTGAATCCTACTACATGAACGTTTGTGAGAGGGCGGCAACATAACAATGGCCGGCATGTACACAAAACAACGCAGTTGTCCATTTTGCATGCACACAATTTCGTTGTGCCCATACTAATACCTTGCACTTCAATGAAATTTTAATATTTTGTTCAAAGTGAAACTTTTTAAGCAAAAAATAAGTAAATAGGTAAATTTATTTGTTTTAAATTATCAACTGTTATTATAAATGATGTAACAGAGCTATTTTATGCTTCTGTTTGCAAAATAACGTCAAGTTTGTTAGAGCTGTGAATAATTTTACATTTTAAATATTAGTGGCATTACCACTCTACCTCATCTCTCTATCTTCCATTGTACTGTCAACTCTACTGTCGTTAAATTGAAGTTAGCGAGAACGACAACTGTCGGCCTTCAGTCGTGCAGTCGTGCAGCTGCCAAAATAGGTCTTTCCATAAGAAAGTGTGTATTTTAATATTTGACCGATGTCGTTTGCAGTCTGTCGCGAGCATTGTGTTCCGCACATAAAGCTTTCTCATAAAAATAACGGTACTTTATAGTGACAGATAATGTTGAAAGTTATCATATTGCATGAAATTAGTTATTGTAGAAGTTAGAGGGCCAAAATTATTTTTATTTGTTTTCTTTTTTTTTTTACTACGACGATTGCATTGATTGCTTTTGTTCATAAGATATATGTATGTACTTTAAATAAAGTATAGTTGTTTTTGTAAATAATTGAATTGTAGCTTGTAAGAAGAATGGTAAACATTTTGCATTTAAAAATTGTAATGGTGTTATAACGGTGACATTTGTCCATCAGTGTATCTATGTATGTAACACTAAATTTCACCTGAAGTGTCGTAGACCCTAAAATGATTAGCGTGACGAGCTGTCTACCCGCCTTTATATATGTGAACTTGTCCCTCAGAATTTGAGATATCGATCACAAATTTCGCACACCGGCCTATCAAACTCAAATCCTTGTATGTTAATATTTTATATTTGACAAGTATCTTCAAGAATTTTAGCATGAATTCTTATCAAAGGCTTATAAAAAAATTTATCAGTAAAGGATGTTAAAGCTTCGGTTCTCAATATTCGTTACTCGATTTATTAAATCCAAAGACAAACCGTGAATCAGCAGAACTTCTAAAAGTCTTGTTAATTTAAGAAAGTTGAGATATTGCTCTGGGTGACGAAATTTCTATCATAAAAGTATAGTATCCAATATCTTGTAGCCAGGAATTATTGTTCAACCATTGAGTCAAAGAAGAATGCCGCAAAATGGTAGGATGAAGTAAGCGAACTTTATAAAGGCAACAAAATAGTTAAGGGAATAGAAAGACAACAGATATGATAATGGTCATTAGTATTAGAATCTCTATGACAATTTTGTACCTGTTCAAAATAAATATCCTTTTTGGTAATATATGTATGTAGTTATAAATAAAATAATGCTTACCGAAACTGAAATTCTTGAAAAAACCTCTTGCAAGTATTTTCTTGTTTGTATATTTGAAACATTTGTACAAGTATGTACATATATAGTATATTTGAAAATATTTTCCGCATGCATATTTAAATTTGTATGTAAACTCTAATAACTCAATTGACCCACTGTTAACCTTATGCTTAAAATACAATTATCAACAATTAATTTCTATAATAAAATTTACATTTTCTCTGATTTTTTATAGCGCGCATACATGCACAGACACATTTTCGATTTCTCATAACCACGTGCATACATAACTATTGCCTGCACGCTAGTACCAATATTACTGTGTTGGCCAATGGTCCGGTGGCAATTGGACGGCGCTTTGGCAGCTTCTCACGTCTCCCGCGCCGCATCATCCCGTTCGCCGGCTCGCCAATGTTGTCGGGGGTTCGTCAGTTCGTTCGCTGGTTGGTCTACGTGACCGCCTTGAAGCAGCAAGAGGTCTTGAGCGCGCTTACCGTCATGGTCTCGCACAATATGTAGCAAATACAATTAGATAAATATATTAAAGTAGTAATATACATATGTATAAACAAACGTATATAATTTTCAGTAGTCAAAGTCTAATATGCAAAAATTTATGAAAAAATAAGAAAAAATGTTAACTTCGGTTGCACCGAAGCTAAATACCTTTCACAGGTGCATTTCTGTTAGTAACTATGTGTTCAGTTTGTATGGAAGCTATATACTATAGTGAGCCGATCTGAACAATTTCTTCTGATATTACATTATTTGTATAAACAATAACTCATACACAATTTCTTGAAGACATATCGTCAAATGAGGAAGTTTCCCATGCAAGCATTTGATTCCGATCATTCAGTTTGTATGGCAGCTATATACTATAGTAATCCGATCTAAACAATTTCTTCGGATATGACATTGTTGCCTTAGAAAGTAATTTATACCAAATTTCGTGAATATATCTTGTCAAATCTAAAAGTTTTCCATACAAGAACTTGATTCCGATCATTCAGTTTGTATAGCAGCTATATGCTATGGTTAACCGATCTGAACAATTTCTTCGGAGATAACATAATTCTTTTAGAAAATAATCTATACCAAATTTCCTGAATATATCTTGTCAAATGTGAAGGTTTTCCATACAAAAACTTGATTCCGATCATTCAGTTTGTATGGCAGCTATATGATATAGTTAACCGATCTGAATTATTTCTTCGGAGATTACATTGTTGTCTTAGAAA
>NW_017536999.1:120837-148652 GCF_001853355.1 Bactrocera latifrons | reverse complement strand
TCTATACCCAATTTCGTGAATATATCTTCTCAAATCTAAAAGTTTTCCATACAAGAACTTGATTCCGATCATTCAGTTTGTATGGCAGCTATATGTTATATTTCACCGATCTAAACTATACTTTATATATACTTATAGGGTCTCCGACCCTTAATTCTGGGTGTTAGAAACTTCGTGACAAACCTAATATACTCTGTTCAGGGTATAACAAAGGCAAAAACAAGAGCAAAAATATACGTAAAACAAATAATAGGTAGCGCCTCTGGTCAGCTGACTGGCACTTATGAATGGCATGTGTCTTTGTATTGTGGGTAGAATTGTGAATAGTTTGAGTGATATCTATGGCTTACCAGTAAGGCTGCGCTCGAACAGTTTTATATGTAGCCATAAATGCAGGTTTATGCACATAGTCATCATGATCACTGTTTGGCCGTATGTATGGCGGTACCTGTGTTTTCTGAACTAATAGACACTTAGCATTTGCGTAATATTCTTCTTACAGTTCTGGGCAAGTTGGCAAGGCGGAATGTTACTTGTTATACATATTTAATAACAATAATATGTATGTACGTATACATATAAATGTTAATAATAGCTTTTCCAATTGTCCATAGATGTTTTTTCAATTTATATGGTCATTATGTAAACAAAAGTGTTACACTGACTCCATAGCCGTAGTCACTTAATAATATAATATATCCATCGTATTATTTAGTTTAAATAACATGAAATTAACACGATTGTGGAAAATTTGCGTTTTGACCAAGAACTTCTGTCGTCCTTGATTTTAATCAACGTTGACAATGGAACATGCATTTTCAAGTCTCAATATTTTAATTTGGACTTAATTTGTACTCACTAGAAATGTAATTTCTGTCTTTTCAAAGGTCAAAATTAGTTTCGGTATTAAGATATTTGAGGGGTAATTAAAAGCATACATTATATACTTAGTTAGATATACTCTCCATGAATATAACACCATTCAGAAAATTCTCTTTAAGGGGTTACATACAGTTACAAGACAAAAAAAAAAGCGAATTTTAAGGAGAGGATCCAACGATTTGTTCTAGGTGTTTCAAACGTTGGCGCAAACTTAATATATGTACGCTTTTTTGGGTATAAAAAGCGATGTTGAGAGACGGTGTCTAACTTTAATATGGAAATTACTAAATACTTTTCACTGTCAATTCGTTTGAACTTTAGACAACAACATCCGTTTATAGTAGTCATTGCGAATTCGTCATCAAAATCGTTTCGTAATCAGGGTATACTTGTTTGTGTGTAGAAAACGGATTTAGCTGATAGTTGAAAAAATTCCCTACCTGTGGAAATAAGTAAAGTTATTAAACACATTAAAACCTAATTTAATTTTCAAATAACGTTTCGAAAATCAATTGACTATTTATTAATCATTTAAGGTTTTTTCACTTTCAAATATATAATTTTTCAATCACGATTTGCATGTAGTTATGTACATACATTTGTATTTTAATTTAAACGTTTGTACATTCACAAAATCAACAAAATGATATTTAGTCATTTACTGTCTAATAATTAACCGATTATTATTTTTATAAAGGTTTTTTCCTGCCTTTTGCCACTTTCCGCCTTTTTGACGGTTGAGTGAATTCAACACAGTTTTTTTTTTCGTTTCGTTACGGTTTAACTATTGTTTGTTGCTATTGGGATTTTTTTGCCAACATTCAAAGAATTCGCTTAGAGCATTCATTCGGGTGTCTGAACTTTTATTCATTTACATACACACATGATTATAACTTACAAAGCAAATAAATCAAACGAACCGGAATTCCTGCATGAACTTTTCATTTCATTTCGTTCATTATCTACTTCAAGTCCATTTTCAAGTATAACATATGCACATACATATATTGGGCCGTGCTTCGGCTCTGATTTATGAGTGAATCGAAGAGATATTCAAAGAATTCTATAAGTTCAAGTTATTTTCGAAACAGTTGATGGAGAATTTCATATCATAAATACACTCGACGCTCAGAAGAAAAATGTAATTATAATTTTCTCAATTTTGATTACGTCGAATTTGAACCCACGACCTACTTCGTGATACTCATGTACCAACTCACGCACTCAGCTCCATTAGCAGCAACTGTATGCAAATAAAAGCTTTTATAACAGATTATTTGAAGGTCAATGTTAGCTGCCAATTGTGAAGACCAATCAAATCGCAAAACCAAGTAAAGAAATTAAAAAACGAAGAAGGGAAATGATACATGCTACAAAAAGTTATTAAACTTCTAAAGTTTTGACATTAATAATAGGAAAGTTAATTCTGGCTAAAGGCCACGGCTAGAAGTAGACATGTACATTAATAATTATTAAAAAGTACTATTTCAGGCACCTAACATATACATATAAAAAGGTGATCTCAACTTTTTCTCTATTTCTGTTATATAACATATTTCGAAAAACTACACAAAATTACAGCAATAAAAAAGCGTTACCGCAGTCAAGAACGTTTTACGCAATCGTGGGACAAAAGAGCGTAGAACCAACTTCGGCGGCATAAATTCAGTTAGCAACAACTAGTTGACACTGACAATGCAACAATCGAATCGGAATGAACTACTTTACATTGGAGATCATGTCATAATTTGAATTTTGAATGGCCAGTAAAAGAAACGAAAATAAAAACAACATTAAAACAATGCAAAAATGTCAACCAAAAATGTCATAATGACTACGACAAATTAAGCAGTAGCCACTGCAAATAACAATAATAATAAAGTGACATTAAACGGCAAAGCATTGTTTATTACACAGTTTCGGATTCCAGTTGCAAAGATAACCTCGCTGACCATAAAACAATCGCATAAACTCACTTTACCGCACCGTTGAGAAGTAAATATAAAGACTTTGGTTAAGAATTTTTTGTTTCTGAGGAGAAAGGAAAACGAGCGGAAGGTAAATTTACAAGGCAAGTATACAATTGATATTTGACATAATTATTGAAAAGTATCTAGCCTACATATCTATACGTACGTATGTATATTTAGGAAGGTTGCTTATTATCAGCGATCAACAGCGATTATTTTAATGTCAGCGATCAACAACAATATCTCAATGGCTTTACCATTTAGCGTTTCGTTTGATTTTGCCATTAAGGCGTGCACGTCTTTGTATATGATTAATATTCGATTTCACCAAATTCGAATGATGAAGTGTTAAATGGACTTGCTCTTAGTTTGGTTGAATAGCTTTCTTAGTTTGTGAGATATGTGCAAAGTACTTATTAGCAGGCGAGGCTGGGATTCATCTTTTTACAACATTCGTGTAAGTTATATACATATATATCCCGATTAGTTTGATGTGCTACAAAGAACAAGGCCGTTATACGCTGCGTAACATGTTGCTGGAGTATAACAAGCATCACTAAGCCTCTAAATATTACTGTGGGCAAAGTAAAAGAGTTTAATTTAAATTTTGCGCCAAAATCCATTTGTCGAATTTTTTTTTCTTTTTTGGTATGACTGTCAGTGACATCAGTGTTTAGTACTAAATGCTTGTCTTTCTGAAGTACATAAAGTTTTTTTCGATGAGTGAAGTGAAGAAGTTCCACTAAATTTTATGTATGGGAACAAATTTTTGACGCCGAAATGTTCACAATGTTGCAAAAGGTCTTCGGCGATAATTGTTTGTCGCGAGGAAGTGTTTTTGATTGGTGCAAATTATTCAAAGAGGATCGGGAAGGCGTTGACGTCGAACCACGTCCAGTCAAAGGTCTTACTGGCATCGTTGGAATATCGGAAGGATCAGTGAAAAGCATTTCGAAAGATCAATTGGGCTTATGGAAAGTTAAAGCACTATTACTTCCAAAATCACTCGGTAACAAACGATGAATCGGCCGAATGTCGTGACAAAGGAGAAATCAATTTAGAAGATTGGAAAACAATTGGGATTTCTTTGAAGATTTTCAAAAATAAATTACTACTTTTTACTCATAGTGATACGTAAATATGAAACTTATAAATTATTATGCTAATTTCAGCACATGTATACATAAGTTTCTCACAGAATGTGATCGCATCATACAAATAATAAAGTATATATTTGAATATATAACATTATTTTTCTTAAAAAAAGGTGACTACTTTTAATTAATTCATGTACACTTTATAAATATAATAATCAAAATTCTTAAACCTGAAGCAAAAGGATAAATAGTTTTGTGTCCATAATCATATCATCATATGCAAAGTATAGGCTCTTCTCATCGCATTATTTGCATTTTAAAATAGATTATTCAATTCAATACATTTATTATTATATGCCGTTGTCTTTAGTATTTAGTTTTTATTATTTTAATGTACGCGGAAGCACAGTCAACACATATACACACAACATCGAACAAAAAATTACCAAATACCGAATGCTCTCAGTAGTTTTTATTGCCACTTGCAGCAACAAAAAGATCGCCTAATAGACATTTAGCCAACAAAAGCGTAGCGTCATGGTCGCCTTCTAAAAATAAACTATTCTAAACTGTCGATTTAACAATTGCTTTGGCGGCGATTTTGGTTGCAGTGGTTGTTGTTGCTGCTACAGCTACCACAAATTTGCTAGCGCAAAACAATTTAACAAAACACCTCCGAATTCAACCTTTTTGTTGTTATTGCAACTATGGCGTTCGTACATTGATTGACTTGAACACCCAAAGTGTCGTAAATCACTTTTCCAAATGACTTTTGGCTTGGCTTTTTTGTCTTTCCAAGCTGCTACCACAATTCTAATTTCTTGTCAGTCCAATTGGTTTTTGTTTCTGTTTTTGTGACTGCACTTGATTCATTAGTAACAATTAGAACTTTGAATAAGCAACGTGGTTAATAGTGTCGATTAAAGTAAATGCTCATTGCCTAAACTAAAGCCAGACAACGTGATTAGAGATGATTAAGAGCAATTCCATTTGTTATATTTTATAGTTACCGGGTTGTAACGAACGACTAACGACCAGAATCACATATTTCATAATGATCATTATGACTCAACTATATTTTTATTTTTTTATTTCAGTGCCTTTGAAATATCCTAAAAACGATAATTGAACAATGCCAATCCAAATGAACTCAAGATTACAATTTAATGTTATGTAAAATTTTATTCACCTAAGCACCATATGTACATAATGCGCCAGCCAAATAAAGTTACTGGATTTTTAAGTAAATACAGTCAGTAAAGATCAATGATCTGAGATGGTGAGAGTTTGTCCCCGTTAGTTTTGTAGAGTCCATTTGACGGAAGAATTCTCTGGTTCGAGACCTAATAATTTTTTTCGACAGTTTTTCGTAGAAGATATCAAAAAAAGCTTCCATAGCGCGATAGAGAATGACGTTAAAAAAGTTTCTCTCCAAATTAGAACGTTCCCCCTCTCTTTTCCCTTCTTACAAAAATCGCTGCAGCGACCGTAATAGAGAATGTTTATTATAGTGTATCCGATAATGCAACAAAAAATCGATTTTTCGAAAATTTCACACTGAGACTATCCCTTAAGCATGTAATGATCGAATAAAGGGTACACAACGGCTCTGAAAAGGAATAATAAAATGAAAGTACCAAGAGAATTTTTTAAACAATATGTTAAATATGTTGTAAGTAACACAAGTGAAATTTTCAGTTAAAAATGTATATCAAATAATAGATGAGGTGTTCTTTGGAATGGAATCACCTTGAAAAAGTATCCCTCATTTGTATATCATCATTCAATGGCTCACCAGTACTACGTTGTCAATATAATCACAAAATTACAAAAGGGCGTTATTAAATCCCGATAATAAAACATGACACAACTTTTGAGCGTGAACGCAACAATAATGACATGAACCTGGATAGACATTTCGACATCACATTACTTGCATTGGAAATGTTCTATATTGCCTATAAAATCTGAAAAAATTAACAAATATTTGACACAGAATATGAATTATGCTTATCTAAAATTTTCCTCATAAGACTCTCTAAACTCACCGTTACAAGGCAGCATTTAGGATTATGAATTGCAGTAAAATCACCTGTGTTTAATGTTTTCGTGTTTTTTATTGACGTAAATTATTTAAATTAGTTTGGTTGCCACTTTTTATTTCAGTGATCTTTAAATATAAAGGCATACACCACGTAAATACGTAAAAAGGCCATAAATTGGAATTAATTTTACAACATCTTTCTAACTTTTACAACCAAAGCATACCACATTTCTTAAATAGGCAGATTTACTCTTTTTAAATGTGTTTATTTAAGCAATATTTGGGCAGTTAACAACAGTTCAGCATATGGGTGAAGGTAAAAGCCGCCGCTGTGCTAATTGCAGACGTAATCTAAATTTACAGTTTTAACTGTTTACATAACTTACAAGGCCAACAAATCAGCGTGAATAATATGGACTAAGGTTTCTTACATAATTATCTACACTTTCAAACAATTTCAGACTTTTTACCCTTACATACAGCTTTTCAACTTAACTTCTTTTAAGCCGCTTTAAGTCATCGCTATCGGTCCGTTCGAACGCTTTGATATTGCGTTTTTGCATTTGTTTATGGAAAATTCACACGTAGTACAGCGTCCCGCACTGAGTTAGTTGCCGGAAAACTCAAAAGCCGTAGAGAATCCGCTTTTTCATTTTCTTCGGCCTCGCAACTTGTTGTTTTGCCTCTGGCTGCTTTGCTTCTTCATTAACATGCGCTGTAATGTAATGTGATCTCGACATGACAGCATTCGCGGTGCGAACAGACGCTTCATCTGAAAGCACAAGCGCGCAACACTGTTGTAGGGGGAGTATGCGTATATGTACATATGTGTTTGTGGATATGAAGGTTTTGCACATGTCGCGCAATATTGTTCACACACTCGCAGCCCAACTGCTATTAGTATAAAAATGCACAAAGCTACCTCTCACGCCATCGTTTCAACTCGACTTGGTTGAAGTTGTTGAGCTGCGCACGTGAGGGGTGAGCTGCTCTCACGCCACTATTCCTATTCTTCTCTGCACCAGCTTTTGTCGGCGCCTTGCACCGACTCGATCAACGTGCGTTCGGCTTGCGGCGTCATCGGCAGCTGTTTAATACTCACTTCATTCAGCAACCAGAGTCAATTGTCTGCCTTCGCTGTTGTCAAAGTGCAAAATGCACAATTTCATGCAATTTTTACGTCGCTGACTTTTTTTTCTTGTCGATGACTTTATAGCTTCCAATTTTATTCATGCAAAATATGTATGCACACAAAGCAGAGCTATCAACAGTTAAATTTACTGACCCGTTATGGAAATTGCACTCATTTTACATTTACACATTTGGTTTGATAGAATATATACACTTATGTTAAGTAAATCAACAATAAACTTAAAAACTGCTTTATGGAATTATATTCCAAAAGGGTAGACTGGAGATCTGCAGCTTCAGTAATTTTTACTTTGGTTGTGGATTTTTTCTTGTGCGTGGCAGTTCCATTCAATCTTAGACTAGTGGCACCTACAATCACGATTTAAAAAATTCACTACGTCTTATAGCATCTACTTTTCTCGATGAAAATGTTCACTCATTATACATATTGTACAAATGTGTCATTACACCTCTCAAAATTTTTTCTTTTTTTAAATGTTAAAAGAATAAAAAATGGCACCCTATTATAAATCAGCTGTAATGTGCATATTAAAAGTTAAATATTGAAATGGATTGCGAAGTGAATACGTCTGGTGTTAATCCCATCTTCAAGAGTATACAATGTAGTAGTCAGTAGTTAGTGTACAAAAAATATTTATTAAATATGTTTTTGTTTCAGTGTGTACGGATAGTGAGGAAAACAGCAGTGCTAAGAAAAAACAAACTTGGGATAAAAACCACCATACTTTTGGTGCCAAGACGCAGAGAATTTAGTTCGAAGAATAAGCATAGAATCATAACATCAATAGATGATTCATCTGAACCAGAACTTCCGAGCAGCCAAGCTGCTGTAATTAAAATTACGTCAACACCCAGCCAAAAACCAAACCAAAGGACATTGAAAAACAGAAATTGAGACAGGAGACGCTTCTTAAAATTGATTTACCGATATTTTCGGTTAAAAATTAGGTTAGGTTAGGCACTGAATTCTTCGTGTTCGATATCAGGGCCCTTGAAAAGTTATAGTCGATCACCACAGTTTTTCCACAAGGGATACCTCAGCTCAAATACCGTATTTGTGTAAAGTTTTATTCCGCTATCATCATTGGTTGCTAATGTGTATATTTTACAGAGAAGGCATCAGATGGAATTCAAAATAGCGTTATATTGGAAGAAGGCGTGGTTGTGAACCGATTTCACCCATATTTCGAACATGTCATCAGGGTGCTAAGAAAATATTATATACCGAATTTTGGTCCATAAGTGGGCGACGCCACGTCCATATTCAATTTAAAAAAAAGCCTGGGTGCATCTTCCTTCTGCTATTTCTTCCGTAAAATTTAGTGTTTCTGACGTCTTTTGTTGGTCGGTTAACGCACTTTAAGTGATTTTCAACATAACATTTGTACGGGAGGTGCGCGTGGTTATTACCCGATTTCTTCCATTTTTGAACTGTACATGGAAATGCCTGAAAGAAATGACTCTACAGAGTTTGGTTGACATAGCTATAGTAACTTCCGAGATATGTACAAACAACTTAGTAGGGGGCGGGGCTACGCCCACTTTTCCAAAAAAATTACGTCCAAACATGCCCCTCCCTAATGCGATCCTTTGTGCTAAATTTCACTTTAATATGGCTTAGTTATGACACTTTATAAGTTTTCGGTTTTCGCCATTTTGTGGGCCAATTCGAACTTAACCTTCTTATGGAGCCAAGAAATACGTGTACCAGGTTTCATCATGATATCTCAATTTTACTCAAGTTACAACTTGCACGGCCGGACAGACAGACATCCGGATTTCAACTCTACTCGTCACCCTGATCACTTTGGTATATATAACCCTATATCTGACTCTTTTAGTTTTAGGACTTACAAACAACCGTTATGTGAACAAAACTATAATACTCTCTTTAGCAACTTTGTTGCGAGAGTATAAAAAAAGAGACGAACAAAAGGCGTCATAATGAGAAAATACACCTGCTAAATAATATACAATTAATGATTATGACTATGATGGAAAGGCATTCGGACTTGTATATCTGGCTTTAGTTTAAAATATTTATTTATTATTTTTATGTCCATATTTAGATAAAAGGAAGACTGAAAAAATTAATACATTATGAAGAATTAAGAATCCACTGTAGTACCTTATTTTCTTATACCGAGATACCATAGCTATTAAGAAAAACCTGAAAAACCTAATTTAATAATTAAATTTCTTGAATTTTCTGTGTTGAGATAATTGATAATTTTTATGTAAATAAATAAATTAAAATAAAGTAAATTTTCGCTTCTTTGAGTGGTGGTTTTTGACATCGTTTCGCTCAAACTCACCTAATTGTGAAAGTTAATAATCTCATCGCATATGTCGCTATAGGCAAACAAGTCGTTCCTTTCGACACAAAAATTGTGAAGAACACAACATTCTGAAAACAAATTGCGACTGAACATTGTGACAACACGTTATAAGAGTATACAAATTCATGGGGCAACTGTTACTCTTACTTTTGAGAGGGTAGAAAAAAATCAATCATATATAATAATATAAATGTGGTACAAAGCGATAAGTACTTTATCTACACTACCAAAACTATTCGAAGTCCATTTAAAATAGCTTGTCAAGGAGGCTTCACCCCATTCATATATTATATATAATGGCTAGACTACTGTACATCTCAACTAAATAATATTAAGTATTAAAAGTTCAGGGCCTCACCAAAATTTCGCCATCTCTCACCTTAACGTTGGGGACTTTGCGCTTTATTTGCGTTATCTTCATAACGTTGCCGGCATATTTTGCTGTTGTATAGAACATCCGGGGCACATTCCGATCGTTATGCTACTCTTGGTTCGCATATCATAATGTTAAAGTACATATGTACATAGGTTGTCAATTTTCGGATTTCGTATAAAATACATATTGGCATGTAAGTAAGTATAAACTGAGCAGGCATGTGTTCTACATACAATATGCCGTTAAAATTTGAAATCGTAAAAATTTTAAAACATAATACAATTACAATGGCAGCCCTTTAATGTGGAACTCCAAACTTTGGTCTCCACTTCATTACATATGCATTATAAATATTCAGGTAAGCATATTCCGTTAAAACCAATATTCTTTATACAGCTTGAAATTAAAAAAAAAAAAATAATAATATTTTATATGTAAATACATGTATTTATTTGTTTTGGGGAGATTTGCATATTTTCGGCTTCTTCATTTTGTTCTTTTTCAATACGTTTAATGGTCAGGTACTATAAGCTTTCCCTAAATATACATAATTTCGATAACGTTCCATGGATTAGCTTAGCAAAACATAAACTTAATTTTTTTTTTGAGTGGTGAGAAATAATCGCCAGAAATCTTAAAAAAGAAATACTATTTTGAATAAAATAAAAAATAAGATGAAATCCGGTAGCGTCATCTTTATTTATCATTAACGAAAAATGCAATGTATGTATAAAATTCAGTGTTAAAATCAATATGTATGACTATGGAGTATCATTAGTTAATATAAAATATTTACTACCAAGATAGAACTATTGCATAGTCCTTGAAATTGGATAACATAATAGTAAGTAGAATCATTGATTGCATACGTATGTTAAACTTAAATTCATAGATCTATAAATGGCAGAAAAATGCTTCTAAAACTGTTAAAACGCAAAATTTCTCACTTGCAAAGTCGAAACTCTGATCTTTTCTGACGTCCAAACCTTTTAGAGAAGGATCAAAGGCTCGTCATAAATCGATTTGGCATTTTAAGATTAATATCCACACAACTAATTCCCAGCGTATGGTATTCAAGACAGTCGAATTCATTATTATTTCCAACTAATTTTCCCGCGCTTCTGTAAATTTAAAATAAATTCCTTTTTATATAGTCTTAATAACATAATTTTATTTATTTATATCAACATTATGTTCATACATTATATTTTATTTAACATTTTTAACTATAATATTTAATACATAACTATGACTGGTTTTTATCCACATTTCTTTTAAAGCAAAGTAAACTGGTGTGAATATGGATCGCTGAAGTAGTTGAAGGCGGTGTACGAATCGGCCGGCACTCGATAAGCAGTGGTATAATAAGTCTCGCCGGAATCTGGAAAAAATGTGTAAATTATCAATTACTATTATGAAAGAAAAGACTTAATTTCAATTGTCAATTAAGCCAAGTAAAGGAATGTATAATTAATTGATTTGCTAGGTTATTGATAAGTATAATATATATTATGTGGATAGTTTAGAAATTATTGCATACTTGTAAGATTAAATTCTACAAGTATTAAGCAACTGGTTTATTTATACCAGCTAATAATGATAAATACAAAACAACGTAAAAAAATATTTTCTTGTCATGAATACTCTTAATCCAGTGTAATCAGTATTATATTTCCACTTGCTTAATGCATTATTGTAGTTAAACATCTGTTCGATATTTTGCACTCTCGTATACGAAATTGCTTAGTCATTGCCTGGCAACAGGTGAAGTAGCACGGCACAAATGTTGGATTGTCTGTAGGTGGGTGTAACGCTCTTAATAGATTTTTGCTCTTACCAACGGGTTAATTATACAACAGCTGTGTTTTAATCGTTTAAGATGTAGAAACCAGCAACTATTAAACCCTTTATGCCTCATCTCAGATAATTAGACATGACTTGCTGCCATCTATGCAAATAAAATTGACGCAAACTGTGCATATATTAAAGGGCATTACTTAAACAGGTTTTGGAGATTGAGTAAATTTATTGATTACTTCTTGATCCATCTCATACATTGTTTTTAATTAGCAATAAGTAATTGTATTAGGGATATTACCTGCCTTTCTCTACTATAATTTTAATTATCTTTAATTGCAATTTTCTAAACTGATTAATTACATAACCTTGAAAATATTAATCGTTAATATTACTAGCAATCTATTCTGAAGAGATGTATGAATATTTTATTTGACAGCTTTTTACTTAATAATTACTAAGATCGAACAGTACACAAGGAGAAGACTTTGCGTCTTTATAGTTCAAAGAAAATCCAATTAAAGTCCTATTCAAAATTTAATTAGTGATTAAGTAAGCCAACATTACACACCTTTACTATTCTACACTCCCATATTAATTCTTGAGGCATTGTATCATCTACGTGTAACGACGTAAGTACTGCGTAACGTGAAAGTGCATTCAGGATTTTTTTTACTTTCTATTTTTTGTAGCATAAGCAATAGCAATAATTATAATAAAAGGTTTATTCATAGATCATTTCTTAATTTAGTTGAAATACTCATTTCAATGACACAATTTCTTTTTTTTTAATTCTAAGTACTTTTAATTTCAAAAACTGTATTCTCTGGCTATTAAATAATTTTTCATCGCTATCAGTATGTAATCTATTTTAGCAATCGATTCTATAAAACACCACAATTACGGGGTTAAGCCCAGCGCCCACAAGAGTGCTTAACTTTAATCAAATATCTTCTTAAAATGATGAAAATGGAATTGAATTCCTCCCTTGCATGCTTTAATAAACCTGGTATATTATTTGAGTAAATAATGGCTATACGATAAATCAAAATTTTAAAGGAAATTTTCCAAAAATTATGTAAGGAAGGGCTAAGCTCGGGTAAACCGAACATTTCCTACTCTTGCAACTTGCAAGGATTACATCCGGGGTAATACCTTCACGTATATAAGGCTTGTTAGCTATATGAGGTCTAGGGCAAGTTTTGAACGTATTTTATTCAATCTAAGCACAATATGTACCGTTACTAGAAAAACACGCTCTGCCAATTTTATTAAGGTAACTCACATATGGCCAATAAATGCGGTTTAAAGTCACCCGAAAATCTTTATATTAGGTATGCTTCCTTATTGTACCATTTGAACCCACTTGTAACTCAGAGACATATTACTAACAGGAAAGGATTCTCTCCAAATTTCAATTATATATGCCACGCATGGACCGACATTTTTGGTAAAAAGTTAACGGGATCCCCATATTCGGATCGATTAAGACAATTTTTGGTCATAAGGTGAAATAATTTAAATGCACTTTTTGTTCAAAGTTTTATTTCGTTATATTTATTAATGTTATATTAATTGCTTCTTGATTTGTACACTGAAGTGTTAAAGAATCAAATAAATTTAAAATTGTGTTATATGGGAACTATCCCGTTTTCACAATGTAACATAGGCATATCATAAGAATGTTAAATACTGAGTTTGGTTGAAATCCTGAGGTATGCCCTCTCATACCATCTCGTGGATAAAATTGAATGTCTCGGATGTATTTAGTTATTGATTTATAGCGCTTTTAGTAGTTGTTTAACATTCCGTTATATAAGGAGTGGGCGCCCACTGTTTCAAAAAATTTTGTTCACAAGTGACCCATTCTACTGCATCAGTAACAGTTCTGTATCTAGATTAAGTTCTTAGGTATGGTTTGTGTTTAATGGTGTTTAGTGAGCATGGCAGTAATCCGATTGCGCCTATGGTAAATATTGACCCGATTCAACTCATTTTTGACACACAGACATACTGTTATGAGGAAAGGATTATCAACTATAGGTACTACCAAAAGTTTTGGTAACAAAAGTTTTTGTAACGAGATGGAACACTTGAAAGGCTATTATTCATGTGAAGTTCCATCCCGTCATTTTAATTGGTGTTTTATTTGAATACTGAAGTGCGAAAGAATCAGATGAAATTTCAAATTGTGTTATTTAGTAGGTGGGGTTATAGCCCGATTTCACTCATTTTCGCTCTGTAACATAGGAATATCAGAAGAATGTACATATAACATTCCGAAAGTCGAGTAGATCTTACAATATGAATTTCCACCTAAGCGTTGGCGGTGCCAGGCCCATCTCCAAATTATATACTGACTCTTATAAAGCTTTTTTGTCACATCTCGAGTGTAAAAGTTAAAGTCTCTGACGAATTTAGTTATTGATTTATCGCACTTTTAGTAGTTTTTAGGAAAATCGTTATATAAGGTATAGCCAGTTATTTCGTCTATTTCTACACTGTTGTAAGTTATATGTAAATTCAGGTATTATAGCTTAATTTGTTTGGAAGATGTACACCACAAACTTCTTACGACGCGGCCAAGCCCTTTTCAAATATTTTCAAACCAAAGATGTATCTTCTTAATGTGATTTGTTGTACAAAATACAGCTCTTTATCTTAATTTAAGGCTTAATTATGGCACCTTATACGTTTTCGAATAATGACGTTTTTTGTAGTGGCAGTGTTCCAATTACACTCAACTACAAACCTCTTACGGTGCCAGGGAACATGTATACCAAGATTCATTGAGGCATCTAAATTTTTACTAAAGTTATAACTTGCACAGACGGACGGACATATGGACGTACAGGCAGACAGCCACTTGGATTTTAACTCGTTTCGTCATCCTGACCATTTATATATATGGCAGATAGATATGAGGCCTGCCACTTTGGGCTTAATTAGCGCAGAATGCGACATTTTGATGTACTATCCTCGGACTTATATACACTTGCTATCTTGTTTAATCTTTTCGCTCAAACCACTTTGTGATTTCAATGAAAATACTTATGGCTTTTTGGGGACAGATATTCAAGGTTTGGTGCCTGATGCGTTCCAAGTTTTCTGTGTTAAGCTGGACACTTACAGAGAAGGTGTTCACTTCTATTGTTCATTGTTCAACTGTTGTTAAGATGTCTTATCAAAATCAAATAACCCTATTAATATTTGGTAATTTTTAAATTTTTCTGTATAATATGAAATTACGTAGTTTTCAAAATATTATATTTTAGTGTTGAGTTTGACGCGTATTGGTTTTTTGATAATTTTTTTCCTCATGTGCCCAATATATTAAATTTAGTCTCTTTGGATGAGTTTACAATAATAACATATATCTTACTTGAGTTAACCAGGATGATAATAAAATAAATATTTTGCACAAAAAGCAAAATGTATTTATGAATCTACGAGGGTATACGAAAATGTGGACCTCAGGGCTGACTTTTTGCCGAGAATATCGGTACATCTGTGATGTACCTTAAGTAAAGACAGGGAGCAACGTTTTCTGGAAATAATATGTTATGTTATCAAATATGGAAAATATCAGTTCCATAATACACAAATTTACAAATATTTACTTAACTTTATAAGTTACATTGTCAATAAGTAAGATAAGATATCAAAATTAAGTCAACGTAAAGTATTGGAGATTGATTTAAAACGTTTATATATAATATAATGATTTTCTTTTCGTTTGTTGATTTTCTCTTCATATACATATACTATATATTAGCATATTAGATTTGAGCTTTGCTTGAGCTTATCGTCACCTGAAATTCCGAATAACGTAACAACATTTTCGGAAATTTACAGTGGCATGAATGAAACACGAAATAAAATGGAACATGAGTGAAAAAAAAAATTTAATATTGGTTAAAACTGGTTTATATCTGAGCGCAGAACCTGAAAATGTTGAACATATGCAATATTATGTATGTAATTTACAGTAGCAATCAATAAGACACTCAATTAAAAATTTTTTGATGATACGTTATTTTGCATTTCAGGTGACGATATATAGAATCTCATTTCTGATAACTATGTTGATTTTAGTACCAATATTTTAATAAATCTATGGTCTATAATATAAGTTAAAGATTGCAACCTTTCTCTCCTCCGTCTTATAATGAATAATTTTATAGGTGACCCAAATTTTTTATTAGACACACAGCAAGACAATGAACATTTCACGAAAGATTTGAATTGCTTAAGCCAACTCTCGAAATAGCTTCTGATTCTAATGAGTTACATTAATAACTTATGAAATGAGAATTCAACTTCCAATTGGATCGACTTTTATTAACCCATGAAGAAACGACAAACGAACTCTAAAAGTCGAAACTCTTCAACCGCACCTCCACTTAAGAAATAATATTGATTTATTATTTGGCTAACATGAACGGAAGGTTGTCATATTAAAAGAACAAAATCGCTTAAGTAATTTATGAGATTTCATTCGACTAAGCATTCGGTGGCCAGCCACCAGATGTCTTTCCACTATTTATTGGCACTTAAAATCTTCAACAACACCCACTACTTACAGCTACCATTTAAAATGCTAATAGAAGCGATCAAATGAAGTTAGGTTTAACTTCAGGGGAACATGTAAAAATCAAGAGAAATCGCTTGCACTGCAGCTATAATACCTCACAAATACAAAAGGTTCCTTAGAAGAATTTGATTTCGATAGGCAGCTATATGCTATAGTGATCCGATATGAGAGGAAAAAAAGATGTTAAATTGATTGATTGACAGATTGCTACACAGACAGACGGACGGTCATTCTGCTGATCATTAATATATACTATATACCACATATTATATAGGGTCTCCGACGTTTCCTTCTAGATTTTACAAACTTCGTAGCAAACTTAATAAAAGCTGTTCAGGGTATAAGAACAAACTCTGTACCTTTCGTAAGCTCGTAGGTTTAATCAGAGACATATACACACGCAAAAACATTCGTTGAGTTTGCGGCTTCAGTCTTTCGTGGCTAGGGGGGGAATGTCGTTGTACTGCACGCGTCATTAATACAAAGTTTAAGCTTTTGTTCAACCACATTTTTGCCTTGTGTTATTGTAATTGGTTAATTTCATTTACATAAAAAGTGAAGTGTTTGCATAACGATGCCAACAGGCACAAAAGAACCATTAAAGGGGGGCATATGCTTGTGT
Organism: Bactrocera latifrons; assembly: GCF_001853355.1. Lineage (NCBI taxonomy): Eukaryota > Metazoa > Arthropoda > Insecta > Diptera > Tephritidae > Bactrocera > Bactrocera latifrons. The sequence continues at coordinate 131,779 of NW_017536999.1, read as the reverse complement.
GCAATCAGAAGGAGAAAAAATTTGCCACCATAATAATATGCATACGAGCGTTTTGTCCTGCAGAAATGGCGTTTTATTTCAACTATTATTGGCACTAGTGCACTAGTGTCCACATGTGCGGTTTTAATGCGTCTCACTCTGCATCATCCATAGTTTCGAGCTGTTTTTTATGTAGGTTAGTCAGCACTGTCTGCAAGGTGAACAGCACTTACACCCAAACGCATGTGATTTAGTATAGGCACACATACCCACAAACTTGGTACACGCATAGGTACAAAGTCGACTACGGCATTTTACTGCAGGATGTCGAGATTAATGGTCAGATGTACGGCAAAATTAAAGTTTGCACTGCGGCCATTCGGTCAGTTGCTATTTTATTGTTGTGCTTATTTTATCATAGTCAAAGTGTACATATTTGGCGTGTACTTGAGTGCCCAACGACCCACAGCAACGCTCCAGTTGTTAGACAGCTGCTAAGCTACTCTGTATCACACACACGTGCACAAACTCATGTTCTCTCATGCAAAATACTTCAAAATTAAAAACTTTCTGCTGCCAACAATTGCAATGCAGGCTTTTTTATTTGAAATTTTACCTCGTTGATTGCCTTTTTGTCAGTCATTAAATCAATATATGTGTGGGTGTGTGCAATCAAAAAAAAAAATGAAATGGGCAGTGTTCGCAATTTGTATGCAGATATATGACTGGTGATAAGCAAATTTTGCATTCTTGCACACTCAAAATTGCACAATTGGTATAATAAATTAAGGCAAAGAATCAAATGAAGGCATACTAAAATACAGCTCAAGCAAAAAACAAATCAATTTTCCGCACGCAAGTAAAGCAGAAATCACACTTGCCAATGTCTAATTGACAGGCGGTCGTACAGTGACAAAACAGTTATACAAAAACTCACTAATCCAACAAATAATTGACACGCTCAACACTACGTCCAGTTGTTGTTGTTATTGTCATAATATTCTTTGTACCCGAGCTCACAAGCTACTGAAAGGTGTTAACGTTTTTACCGTTATTCTTATACATAAACGCAAGCAGAAGTGATTATACCAAGTGTGTCTGTCGGATGTTTATATAGAAATAAATAGAGCGAGTCTGGAAACTCTCCAGAGTGGGGTAGTAAAGAATTAGAGAATAATAAGTAAATTTGCAATGAAGGCACACGTCATAAAAGAGAGCTGGACCTAATACAATTTAGGGAAAACATTTTTAAAGCATATGTATATTTAAATCTTGTAAAAACATTGCATGATGCAGTAATTCTTAAGTACAAATTATAATTATTGGTACTACTCGAACTTGGTCTGTCCTTATTTATTTTTGTCCGATTTACCATTCTTTGAATTTCAAAACTGTTTCCATTACAAATATTTATTGTCTATTGAATCAACAAATTGCTGCCGGACTGACAAAGTATTTGTATACATCAGCAACATGTGGCTACAGAGCATAATTGTTTTGTTAACGGATGTTTGTGTAACCTAAACCGAATCGAGATAGATATGAAATTGTGTATATATAAATGATTATGAGGACGAAACAAGTTAAATTCCTACTGCCGTCCATTTGGGCAAGTGACAACTTTAGTAAAAAATTGAGATGTCTTGATCAAACTTGATACCCAAGGAGGGTTGGTGTTGCAGAGGGTCGTAGTAGGCACATTTAAAGTGCTATAACTAAGCTCCAAATTAAGTTTACAGTAGTGAGTCACACGTATGATTTGATAATTGACCTTGTATAACGAGGCACACACTAAATACATTATTCGTGTAAAGCTTAATTCTGTTATATTAATTGCTTCTTGATTTGTGTACTAGAAATTGAACGAATAAAGTGGAATTTAAAATTGTGTTATATGGGAAGTAGACGTGGTTATTGTCCGATACCGTCCATTTTCACAAAGTGACTTAAAAATGTAAGAAGAATGGCACACGCACTAAATTTTTTTTGTCGAAATCGGTTGGTCAGGTCTCTAGATATGAGATTTCACCAAAAAGTGGGCGGTGCCACGCCCATCGTCCAACTTTCACACCGGCTCTTGTAAAGCTTTCCCATACCATCTTGGTATTAAAATGTAATGATTCTGATGTATTTAGTTATTGATTTATCGCGCTTTTAGTAGTTTTTAACAGTACCGTTATATGGGGAGTGAGCGGAATTATCTACTAGTGGAGTGATCTACGATATTCCAATATTCTGAACATGCGTTGGAAACCTACTGCCCTTGTGCGTCTTCTCCATTATATCTCATTAATTTGAAGCAATAACAACAATATTTTTTCACTCAAATGTGTCGAAAAAGTGTTTTGCTGATAGTTGTTCTTTACTTTTCTTTACTTTACTTAAATACGAAGAAAATCTTCTGATGGAAATTTATGGTGAGCATGTTTTAGCTGATTTACTTAAATGTGGTGATATTGGATTAGATGACCAAGATCGGACAGACACCCGGCTTTCAACTTTTCTCGTCATAGTTTTAGGTTAATAATACTTTGTAGCAACTGGTTGCAAGAGTATAAAAATGTCCCACATTTAAGTAGATATAGAGTTATTTTACCCATAACGCTTGTAAAAAGTTGAAATATTTGAATCAATTTATATACATAACTAAAAAGTGGTCATAAAATCAGCTTTATTGCAGGCAACTCATTTCGCGTGAAAGTTATTTTGGGAGACTCTAACCTCAATTCAAATCACATCTAAATCGTTTTGTCTGGAATGGCGCCACAAATGTCCCTACTGCTGCTCAAATATGTCAATTAAAATCGTGTGTGACTTCGCTTCAATGCTTTCTTCACAGCCTTCACTATTGGTTAGCTTTCTTTGAAGAGATTTTGTCGGCAAACGTCGAAAAGTCGTGGGTAAATTGTCAAATTAGAAGAATTATCTCAATCGCAACAAGTAACGATCGGATTTGTTTTATTTTTCTACGATTTGCAACAACTGCAGTAAAATACTCGAAGTCTATTTACTCCACCAGTGGCATTGCTTCATTGCTACCAGCAATATGCAAATGTGCTAACAATGCTTGTTGTGCCTTTTATCAACAGATTTTATTATGTCATCCAGAGCAAAATGTTTAGCATTTGAAATGTTTTGCAAATGGAATGCATAAAAAATGCCACCACTAAAAAAACAAAAATCACAACAAAAACCACATTGATCAACTAAAGAAGTTGTTATTTGCGCATGCGCGCTACAAGTCCACCTGCTGCCTGCATTTTTGTGTAAAATTTGTTGCATTGCCAGAAACCACAAGCGCGTCGTCCCCACACATAACATATATGTATATCTTCATATATGTTCAACATCCAACGACAATAGTTTAGCTTGTTAACGGATAGGCAACCATCTAACTAAGCAATTTTGTGTCCACGCGTGCAGTTATTATTCAGTTTGGCGATCAACTCCTGCCGCTAACTGACCAGTACTCATTCTACTTTGACTACGAAGCTCCACATCTTGAACGCATTTGCATTTCGAGCCGCTGGCTCTTAGTTCTTTTTACAAAACAAATGTGATCCGATCAACATGCGCTTGCACAAGTGCGCACGAGAACCCCAGTTTGGAATCACTCATACACGACTCGAAGGAGATTTTTCTGCATTTTCAAAACACATGAGTATTTTCATGGATCCTAATCTACTTATGCATAAGTAAATTTGAATATGCTTTAATAGATAAGCGCCAAAATTGTTAAGACACAAGAAATAATTCTACCACCTATTGGATTTCAAATTAATGCTGCTTCTAAATGCGACTCTAAATAATTTTAATATGTTAATTTTATTCAATAAACTTTCTCATAATATTATGCGTGTTTTTCAAAAATGAATTGAATCGGTTTACTTATACCGCATATAGCCGTTGATCCAAGAACAGATACTTTTTTCAATAGTATTTTTTTGACAAATCATGCGTGAGTCGTGTCAAACTTAATCATGACAAGACTTATGCCTGAACAACGTTTACAACTGTTCAACTTTGCTATGAAAAAAAAAATTCATTATTGGATAATATTCGACCGAATTGACCACCTCATCGATTTTTTCTACGGACTCTTGAAAAGTTCCAAGAAGATCCGACCTTTTCGACCCGAATTTTGTTTAGCGATGAGACTCATTTCTGGCTCAATGGATATGTAAACAAGCTAAATTGGCATTTGGGACGAAGATCAACCAGAAGAAAATCAAAATCATTTTTTCCAGAAAAAAACGGTTCGGTATGGTTTGTGGGTCGGTGAAATTATTGGTACTTATTTTTCAAAAATTATTCTGGTGAGAACGTAACCGTCACGGCCGACCGACTATTTGAAGCCTGGAATTGAAGCTCGGGATCTCGGCGGTATTTGGTTTCAACAAGACGGTGCCACTTTCCACGCATCGCATCAATCAACGGATGTATTGGAGAACATTTTGGTGAGCAGATAATTTTATGTTTTGGGCCGGTCGATTGGCCACCAATATCGGTTGACTTTTTCCTGTGCTGATATGTAAAGTCTAAATTCTATGCGGACAATACCACTCCCCCAAGCGGGAGCATTACGCGTGTCTTTCGACAGTTATCAGTCGATATGTCAAACGCGTCATCAAAAATGAAGAGTAAAAGCCAAGGAATGTTCTTTCGAATGATAGTAAACATTCTGTATTGAATTTGAATTTTCTATGTTTGTTTTTATTTATAAACTAGCTGACCCCGCAGCCGTTATCCTGCGTGAAATTATGTGTTTTGAAATGAAAAGAAAGTTGAATTTATCATTTAAGTTTTTTTTTTTCAATGTAACGTTGCTGGATAAACCACATTTTTTGGTTTCTGTTTCAGCGTATTCAGTGTACAGAAAAATGCTTTTCAAACTCGTGAGCACGCCACGTATATCTGACSGTGTGAAAAACATAGCACTTCCAAACTTGGCAAACCAAGTTGTGTCCTGTTGGTCGTCACCTCAAATGCAATTTTCACTGGAAGCGGAATACGTTTGAACTGAAATGCCAAATCATTGAAACTCAAAGGAATTTGTAGAATCAAGCAGACTTGTATTCGATAGGTGCATCACAATCAGTCGGATTCCATTACACAGTTTCGGTGCATGCAGATTGCGAAACATAATAACGACAGATCCACTTTGAGACGCAAATGATGCAGTGGCATACCAAGTCTCTAAAAAGAATTTAGAAATTCGTCTTTATTGTCAAGACGGTCGAGCGATTTGTATGAGCGCAAGTCTCCCGGAATTTAACTTTGAATCTTCCAGTTTAAGTCAACAAAATCGGTATTTTTGCGCGTACACTTAAGTAATCGTAGTTACGATAATTTGGCAATGTCCGAACATTCGTTCATCTTTCGTGAATTGATAAACAGCGAATTGACCCATTTCCAATTTTAGCGAAGACGATGTGAAATGTCTTCGGCAATGTTATTTTTGTTCGCTGGCTTACTTCTCCAAAACTTGCACACGTCGTACCATTCACAGTTCGCAATGACTCAAATGAAGTTATTCGAAGGTAGAAACCATCACCATTTTACGGGTGGATTGTATAAATTCGTCCTATTTTGAGATGAGAACACACCTGGATGTCAACCTACTGGTTTGCCTTCCTTTCCATGTATGTCAAGATACATATTTCCGAATAGAGCAATGTTCTCGCAAACTGGCGAAAGTTGAGACAAAACACGTAAATGTTAATTTTGTTGCTGGCGGTGTTACCATATCTGTACTGTATTCTCTGAGTAAAAATATACTGTTTGACCATTCTCCAAATTAACTGCGAAACGCACAACGGTCGGAAAACGTTCATGAAAAAATAACAACCAAACTTCCATACTCAACATTAATACGAGTTTTGAATGTGAATTAGTGGTGAATATAGTACGATCCAGGAGATGTCAACTTCGATATTCATTCTTCTAAATTAAATGCTGAATGTTCTGCCATTGTCGTCTGGTGAGCTACGCCGATAGAGTGGATATCCATAATTTCTATTTTGTGTCTCCGAAAGAAAAGCACGTGGATAGTGTTTCGTGCATTTATTGTCAGCCATACAAGCCGAAAAGGGATTGTAATGTTCGAAAGGTCCATGAATGATATTGGTTTTCACCACTTCGAATAATACTGGATCTTTCTCTGCATCAGGAATTTCCGCAGAAATGATTTCATCAATTTGATCTGGTGTAACCACCATCCAAAGAAGAATGTGTACGTGCGGCAAACATCTCTCTTGCCACTCAACAGAGTACATCAAGCATCATCAAACATCGTAACTGTCGTTTGAAAAGTTGTACTATGACATGGTGACGATCGATTGTTGATTGACCGCGATCCATAATTCCACACGTATGTCATCGCATCCTAGAAGTGTTTCTTGCCTTGCCTTGCCTTGGGCTGCCATACATTGCTCGCAAAAAAACAAAACGCCGACCGATATTAGGGCGACCTCTTCGTGGCTTCGTAACAAATTTCAATCTGCAATTGATCACTTTGCGTGAAACACACATATATATGTATGTAAAGTTTTCAGTGAATAATTTTCAATAATTTTTCCTTAGAATACCCGGAATAAAAAAGTAAGCGACCGAAATTGAACGATTCAAATAATTCTCAAACCAAAATATTGAAAAACAAAACAAACAAAAATTAAAAAAAAAATGTGTACGAAAAAGAGTTATTTTTTGGAACTATGCAATTTTCCGACTTTTCCTAATGAAAAGTATACGGTATTTTTATTTTTGAACCTTCCCCGATCCAACGAATAACCTCTGAAAATTTCTTCAAGATTGGTGCAGCCGATCTCTTAGCGTAACACACATTCGTTCGTTTGTTTGGGAAAAAGAAAAGGGCTGTTTTTAGGGGTTTCCCGGAAATTATTCGAAATTTTCTTGTCGTAAAAACCATCCTTGAACATCGACGGCCATATTAAAAAAAGAATTATCAAATTTGGTTTAGTCGTATGAAAGTTATGATCGTACACACATACATTTTGGCGATTAATTTTTATTTATATATAAATTAGGGAACCTCAAAATAGATTACCCGTTATAATTAAGTGGGAATATTTTTCTAGTAACTGTGCATCTTTCTGTCTAAAATTATTCAAATTGAATGAACTGGCCCCTACATAAATTATGTTAGATTTTCCGAACATCTCTCTGGCTGTACTCAATATGATTAGTGATTGTATGTTGGGAACTTTATGAAAGCCAGAGAAGATTTTTTTAGATGTGGCGGGTTAATACTCGTAGTATGTGGTAAATGGATAAAGGGGTTATATACAGTTATGATTTTAAAAAAATCGATTTTCGTTTTCTTAATTTATATACATCTGAGTATACACACACAAAATTTCAAGTCGAAGCGACGAATATTTTCGAAGTTATAGATACATTAGTGAAAAAAATTAACTACATGTAAAGTGCTTTCAAAACTTTAAACTCGTTTTTCTCGAAACGATGTTTTCAAAGTCGGTGAGCAAGATTTCTCAGAAACGGCTGAACAGATCGGACACAACCTTCTTAACTATATTTTTTAGTAATTAATCGAAGGATTTCCCCGTCCGATGAAAATTTCTTATTTTTATAAACTTTTGCTTTGAGTAGCCGCCATTTTGTCAGAAAATTTTTGTTTGCTAGTTCCTTCCATCAATCACTAGATTATTTATTATATTAAAGAAATTTATTTGGTTTTTGCATTTAAGGTGATCCAGTCCAGAGATATTGTGCTCACCGCAAGAGGCCTTTTGCTTAGAAAAAATTCTTGAAAAATGCCTTTTTTTCGACCTCTAACTGTATATAACCCCTAAAATCAAGTCAACACGACCGGTAACTGACCTATAGTATACCACATGTAATGATTTTCGTTTTTCTAACAAACTTAATACCGAATATCTTGGTTAGCCCTTCCTTACTTGTTTAATATAAAGTTTGTCACAAGAAGGTATTTCCCTAGCTTTGGCTCTTGCAAGTTTGTTCGGATACACCCGAGCTTAGCCCTTCCTTACTTGTTTACATTATTTTTGACTGTAGCTCAGAGTATTGATCCTAGACATACTTAACCCTTTCATGTCAATTGCTGCTTATAGACAACATTTCATATTTCTGTCGATAACTCCTCGAAATATCAATATTTTTAAAATCCGTTTTTTTTGCGTCTCTAACGGACTAGTTTGCGAAGTTTTATGACCATAGCTTAACAGGTGTTCATTTGATAACTCGCTAAAGTTGCGTAAAAACTTGTGAAAAAGAAAGTGACAAAAATAAGATTTCAAAAAGTTAAATGAAAAGTAAACTGACTGCCATTTCTTTATACAAAATGGTTTATTTTATAAATAACAAGTAAGAAAATGAAATAAAATTTTGCTTATAAGCAACATTTGTCCAAAGTTACAATTTTTTTTCTTTTAGATATGCGTCCCAGAGATCTTAGAGAATCAGAAATAAATAAAATTATCAATTTTGACTCGAATAATTCTGAAGATGAGAATGAAGAAGAAGAAGAGGAAGAGAATTTGGAGAGAATCATTGAAGAAACAATTGAAGAGGTGAGAAAAAAGGGAGAACACGTGGAAATGAATTTGATAAATGAAATCATTGAAGGCGGTGGAAATGCTGTTGAAGTTGAAAAAGAAGTGCTCACAGAAAAAATTGTCAGTGAAACATAAGAGAAAATTAACCTGGATAGTTTGAGATGAAGGTCAGCATGCCTACCAGATTGCGAAACTGTTTGGAAAGATGAAACAATTTGTCAAGAAGTCAAAGACCCTATAAACTACTTCAACGGTTTCTTCGATGATGAAATCATAACGAAGATTTGTAGCGTAACAAATCTTTATTCTATGCAAAGGAATGGCGTAGAGCTTCATTGTGCACCTTTCGAAATCAGACGATTTATTGGCATACTTCTTTATTTGGGCGTGATACTAGTTCCAAATATGCGAATGGCTTGGACGCCAAACTTCAAATTATCAGCTGTTGCGCATTCTGTATCCAGAACACGCATTGAGAAAATCAAAGGAGCCTTTCACCTAAATGATAGCACAAAACAGCCGCAACCAGAATCACCCGATTACGACAAGCTATATAAAATACGTCCTTTATTGGCCAAACTGAAGGAGAAATGCAACAAATTACAGCAGGAAAAACATCAGAGAATAGATGAACAGATGTTAAAATTTAAGGGACGTCACAGTCTAAAGCAATACTTACCCATGAAACCCAATAAATGGGGTTTTAAAATGTTTACAAGAGCTGGAGTTTCAGGCATCGTATACGATTTTGCTCTCTATGTTGGAGACGGAACATGTCCATCTTTTGGATTGAGTATTCCGTCAGATATTGTGTTGCATTTGGCTAGTAATGTGCCTAGAGATAAAAATTATAAGTTATTTTTCGATAATTGGTTTTCTTCCATAAGACTGATGATTGCACTCATAGAACGAGGTATTTTAGCAGCAGCAACAATACGAGGCAATCGGATTAAAAACTGTAGCCTTATGAATGAAAATGACCTCATGAAAAAAGGTCGGGGATCATACGACTTCAAGTATGAAGCTGTACATAATATAGCTGAATGTCGCTGTTACGATAACAAAGGTGTGCAACTTTTGTCAAATTATATAGCTGAAAATCCGGTTTCACAATGCAGACGCTGGTGTCGTAAACAAAAAAAGTACATAGATGTACCTAGACCGGCTGTTGTTGACTATTATAACAAGCACATGGGAGGTGTAGACTTGGCTGACATGTTGTTAAACTTATATAAAATCAACCACCGTTCTGAGAAATGGTATATGCGCATAGTTTACTGGTGCATCAGCACAGTGGTAGTCAATAGCTGGTTGCTGTATAGACGAGACCTAAAAAATCAAGTCACACGAACGAAATATATGACATTGCTGGATTTTCAATTATCCATAGCAAACGAGCTTCTTCACGCGTCTAATATTACGTCAATAAACCCACGTAAAAGAGGTCGTCCAGGTTCATCTTCACCAGCGTCGCCGGTCCGATCTAACGTGTAAGAAATTTCAATGAGCTCTTCGCCGTCAAAGCGATCATACATAAGTGAACCTCCGAAGTCGATGCGTCTTGATCAAACTGGTCATTGGGTTGAATGGGGAGGAAAAGGAAATGCTCAAAATGTAAGGTGCACTTATGCTGTGACCCACAGAAAAACAGTTTTGTCTCATATCACACAACAAATGTATGAAAAGTAATAAAAAAAAATGAAACTATCAATATTTGTATATGTTTGATTGTATACTACCATGGCTCAATGTTGCTTATAAGCAACATCTTATAACTCAAAAACCAGAAGAGATACAGGTTTGAAATTGATATTTCATATTCAAGGCTCAAATAGTATCCCCATATACTCAAAATATTTTTAAATAGGCCCAGTTTAATTATGACATGAAAGGGTTAAGAGAATTGTTTAATTGTATTTTTTTTTTCTTCAGGCACCATAGAGAATTCTCAAAATTTAATTGTGAGACATACCTTAACGTAATCGATTGGACCAAAATGTTTAAGTGTTATCTAAACTCCCTACTATATAAGTACATATACAAATATATTAATTTACGTTTTATAAATACATATTTGTGTGGTGATGCTGTTGTAAACTAAGGAATAGCGGAGTGTAATAATTTATTTAATTAGCAAGTGTATGCTAACCAAAAAAGTCGTCCGTTCCATACCTTTAATATATAGTATTTTAATTATTGTCTTCAAAGCAGCGTGTGAGTTGCTTTTCAAAGCAACACTAAGCGGTGCAATACATAACTTATTATGTGCTATCAATATTTGCATAAATAAAGTACAAAAAATAATAAAAAATCAAAAACAGAAAGAAACACATCCACAAGGTTTTATTGCACTACAAATCTTTATTTATAACAGACAAAAAAGTTTATTTTATAAATAAATACAAAGA
>NW_017536999.1:113814-120771 GCF_001853355.1 Bactrocera latifrons | reverse complement strand
AATTAAATAAAAATTTAAACAAATTAAAAACCAAAGAAGTAAAAAAATGGTGATATAAGAACTAAAACTTAAAATGTGTGTAAAAAAATAAATTAAATTAAATCTGATAGGGGTGCCAAGTGCAATGTTTAAATTAAAACTTGTCCTGAATGTCAAAATTAAAAAAAGGTTTTGGTCTTAAAACTAAATAAGTAAGAATTATTGACTCCGAATTAGTTTCAATATGATTTTTATTCATTTAAAAAGTTTTTTTCATAACAATTTTGAATAATTACATAAATAAACAACAAAAACTTAAGAAATTATACTCTATTATAAAAAAAGATAATATATAAAGAAGAAATTTTTGTATTCTAAATGGCGAATGTTTAGTAGTTGATTGTGCGCTATTTACTAAGTGACTGGTGAATTTGTAGTTTAATTGTTTGTGTAAGAAGTATATATAGACGCTAGCATTTCCGCTTCCGTTTCCAAAGCACTTTACTTATTTCTCTATTATCGATGAATGCTGTTTGAAATTGTTGTTGACATTCTACGCCCGCCGTGCTGTGCATTTTGTATTTGTTATTGTTGCAATGGTGCAATTAATCAGTACAGTATTAATTTACTTAACAATAAAATTGCGAGCATACAAGCAAAGCGATCAAAAGCATCGTGTATTTGTATATATTTCGAAATGCAGAAAAAGTGTGTGATTAAAGCTTATATGACATTAAATTAATATATTATGTATTTGCGTATTGCATTCGCCTAATCCATTTGCATGTGCTTGTGTGTGTTTGATGTGTTCAAAATGTGGACTGTGTTGACTTTTGCAATGGCTTTTGAGAACCGTGTGTAATTTGTGCTTAGCCGCGTACGAACCCTGTTAGAAAACAACAACAACAATGCGTGTGAAATATTGATTAAATTGACTAAGTCGCGATAATTAATTAATAAATACTTATGTAAGTGCACATACATATACTATAATATTTGTAACTGTTCATTCCTCAAATAGATTCAACGCGCTAAGAATGCTTATTCATAAAGGTTGAACAAAATTAGATATTTGTATTTAAAATAATAAAGCTTTTGTTTTCTGTGACCTTTCAGTGTTCGCAATTCTTTTCTACTTAAATTGTCTTTGAAATTGCCAGAAAACTAATATGTTTCTGCGTTTGTGTTTGCTTTTTGAGCTTTTTTGGTTGAGGAGGCGGAAAATTTTGCAAAGAGTTGCTGAGAGGATATGAGGTGTTTGTGAGTTTAGGCATAACTATGTTTATATTTGGTATCAATTGCATATTAGAGTTTACTTTGTTGTTGGGGTGGCACGAAGCCATAACCGGAAGCACCAACTATCACGCCGCTGCTCTCATCAAGTGGATTTGGTGGTGATTGTGGGAACAGCACGGGACCTATTAAAAATAGAAATAAACAGAAAAATTCGTTAAAGTAAAAATATTAAAAGTAATTATAATTAGTTTAATTAATTATTCATATAAATTTAAACACGGTTACTTCAGTTACATCGAAGCTATAATATCCTTCACAAATACAAGGACTACAGAAATACTTCCCTCAAGGGACTTATTCGGAGATTAAATTGTTGGTTTAGTTAAGAACTCATGGCAAATTTTTTGAAGATACCACATTAAATTAAAAAGTTTTCCAATTAGTCAACGGACGCACAGTCAGACGAGACACACATGTATACATACATATTTATGTCTCCGAAGTTTCCTTCTGGGTGTTACAAACTTCAGGGTATAAAAATTGGAAAACGCAGTAAATATAAATACTAAAAAATATATTTTTAATCGTCTTATTAAATTCTATACAAATCAAGAAATTTGTCCTAAGTGCTCAAGTTGATCTGAGTAACAGTTTTAAAAACACCTCTCTGAAAATTTTTGCCCTCAAGTTTAGTTACTTAGCCACTTAAAATTTTAAATAATTTTTCTGTAACCTGTTTTTGTATGTGTCCAAATTTCGAACTCTTCAACTGTTCTTAATGAAATTAAACACAGGTCTGCGAAACTTAATGCACAAGGTCTTAAGAGAAGAATTTTTGTTTCTTCAACCACAGCTTTTTAAAAAGAACATCGAGAAATATTCACCAAAATCTGTATTTGTAAAAACTTCTGTCAAAAATGCAATTTTCGCTGTTTTGTTCTTCCAATTTCTATGAAGTTTATGATCCTTATTAAAAAACTTATATTTTTCTTTTTTTACATTTTTCTCTTCTTACAAGACTAGAATTTCCGCGGAGGGACCTTTTTTCTGACGGACAGCCCGAAATGACACCGTAATTTGAAAATTTCACAAAATCTGCGTTAAATATGTATTTTTGAAATAATAAAAAGTTTCAATAAAATATTTTATTATTTGTGATCGAGGAAGCCCATGTAAGCGCATGTATTCAACCAATGTTTAAAATCAAAAAATTCACATATTTTTTATTTTAAACTAAATTTAATTTTTTTAATTTATTTTAGATAATTCTATATATTTTCTAAATGCATATATAAAATGAGAATTAATAATTGTTTGAATCCTGAACATCTGATAATTTGTTAAATCTTAGCCTTACCGTCCAAAATATCGCTTTGCTTATAGTTAAATTCAAACAACATTAAATGAAAGAGAAATTACCCTCTTCTTTAGATATACATATATATTATATATATATTCTCATATATTTTCATCGCACTCACCTCGGTTAGTGCGTCCATCCCGAATTGCATTTGGAGACGACAGACCGCCTGAGTTAAAGTTGAAGTTTGTCGGTATAGGGAAGAACCGTTGGCCCATGACCAGAGCCAAACTCATGAAGATAACAAGTACGGAAGCTATCTGTAACATAAGATGATAACAAAAGCGAATTTAAATATCGTAGTAAAAGGCATAACGTTTCCAAGAAAATTATAAACGATTAATATAAAAGCAATTAAAATAAATTTGGCAGCTGCTGAAGTGTTGTTAACAGAAAATGCCTATACCACAATATGAGCTATTAATCATTCATTTTCGCACGAACACAGTTTAGTACTTCTCCTCTGCCTGCCAATCCGCTGAGCCTATATACTTCTTACCGAAGCGATGCCAATTTGTTAAAACAAATGTTGCAAATTTTTTACTTATTTTATGCTTAAATATTGAACACTTGCGTTGAAAATAGTTTACGATTTTAATTTCGCTTTACAATTTTTGTGGGATGCAAAATATTTGCAATTGTCTTAGAAATTTATTAAGTTATATTTTTAAATATCTCTATCAAGTTGATGTATAAGTGGAAAAGGCTTATTTATAAGTAAATAATAAAAGTATTTAAATAGAAATAATCATCAAACGTAATTCAGTTGGGAGTAAATTATTTATTTTTTTGTTATTCAATCATTCATTTACAAATGAATTTCCAGATACACAAAATAAGAGATGGTATATATTGAGTTTTCAGTAATTTTTAAACAAGAACTGTAAACAACACAAGCAAACTATACAACTATGGGTACATGGTACATAAAAAAAAATTTAAATATATACATATAAATAAACATATTTATTATATTATTATTATTTTATTTTTTATTTTTTGTTCTAATAATGAGTTTTGAAGGGATCGCCTCGGTATGGTGTGTGACGTACAATCCAACTTCAAATTATACTTGATTATACCCGTTTTCAAATTGATAATATAATAAACATAATTTCTTCTATTTTTTTATAGTAATTCTCTTGGCTTCGCTCTTTGTGACATTGTAAATGTAAGGGGTTTCTAATGCAACAATTTAGGAATTTACAGTGAATATTACGTTATTGCATATTCGTGCCGTGAGTTTTAATATTATTCACTACTTTTCATACCCTTATCAACGTCATGAAGTTTATAATACTCAGAAGAAAAAGTCGGAGACCCCATAATTAGTCGAAGAGGATCGATAACATGTTAACAACGAACAACGTCCAAAACGGCCATCAATATCAACTTATCATCAACCCGTCAATAAAATAAAGGAATTGGTGCTTGAAAATCGACGAATAGTGGAAACCAAAATCACTTGATTTTTTAAAAACGGTGTCACGCTAACGTTTGTGAAAAAATGTTTTCCGATTACCGGGATGTTGTGTAACATATTATTACTGGCAATGGATCTTGGATCTATGCTTACGACTGAGAATTCGAATATCGAAGCAAAAGTGAGCCAAAGCTGAAAAAACAACATCAAAGGAAGTCAGAATCAAGGTTACGTTGACAGTTTTCTTCGATTATCGATTTGTGGTGCACTCCGAATTCCTTCTGACCGGCCAAACTGTCAGCAACGAATACTATTTGGGGGTTATGTGTCGTTTGCTCAAAACTATTCGTAAATACAACTGATTTTTGACTTGATTTTTGCACCACAATAATGCACCGTAAAATACTGCACTGATTATTCCGGAGTTTTTACCAATATCGTGCCTCAGCCACCTGTTCCTCAAGAAGTTGCTCATTTGTCGCAATTGCCAATATCGGACCTCTATAGCATACAGATCCAAATCTAGTTATTTCACTGAAAACACTAATAACAAATGCAGTGGTGTTATAACTGCGATGCAATCGGCTTTTTTTTTTTGTTTTAAGGGTATTAAATTAATTCAGTTAGGTGAACATTTGATTGCAAATAGACTTGTTAACAGGTATGCCAATGACAAAATTAAAAGAGCAGAACTAGTTGTTTTCGTTTTGTGTGTGTTGTTTTTGTAGGCGTACTATTACGCATGTAATAATAATATCTTTATGAATGCGCGAATGCGACAGAAAATGGTGAGCAAAGCGCTTTTAACCAGTAACTATAAAATTTTTATCGAAGTTTCAGTGCTCACCAAAGCAATAAAAGCGTTAAGCTCATTTAGTGTGTACACTTATGTGGAAGAAGCACATATAATTAACTGTTCATGAACTTCTGCAGTCAGTTGTTGTTGGCTAACAGCCACATTTAACTGTTGTATGAAATAGAATACAAAGTTCGCGTGCCAGAAATACAATAATACTCATACGCCTGGGTGCCCAGATAATTGCCACCGGCACAACGCGTAATCAAACAAGCGTTTCTTAATTGTTTTAATACATAATTTATTTGCTTTCGCAATTAACGGAACGCAAACAACCACAACGAAAGCACAGAGAAAACCGAATTGTCAAACGTCGGAATGTATCAGCGCGCGATGATGGCCTTGGCAAGAATTCAAACACACAAAACTAGTTGGTGGTATATAGCTAATGACATATGCATATATACGTAACTGGGTATATGTTTAAATACCAGAAGTAGTTCAAGTACGCCGGTGTATGAGCTCACGTAATGCACTGCATTCATACTCCTAGTAATGTGTACGTGCACGTAACTCGCCGACTACGCTGCGGGCGTGTGAAGTGTTCAGCGACAAGAATCAGTTCAATTCAGGGAGAGTTCATGACATAAAGTAGTCAGCTTTTTCACTTCTCAAATTAATTTTCAACGTTTCAATATGTTTTAACTAAAGCTGAAAATGATTGCAGTTGAACTATCTATCTAAAGTATAAAACAAAAAAAAAAAAAAAAATTAACACAATATAAAATCAATGTGTTTCATCGAAAGCTCTATCACCATTAACACTAGCACTAAGCACTTACTTACTTCACTTACTTAGTAATGAACGAGTTTGCCAAATTTTTACTTCTTATTGTTTATACTTTTTACCTCACTTACACTTATAATTACTTTTGCTTTTGTACGCCTCTTATTAACAAGAATATCGCAAGCTGACGGCGTGGTTTTACTGTTAAAAGGCACATTCAATTAGTGGATTTACATATCGCAAGAAATATTAATGCTTGTGCAAACCATTCAATACTTCAATTATCATGCCTGGGCATCTGAGCGTGCTGCCAAACAATTTTGCTATAGTTAAACGGTACAATTTGCGAAATATGCAAAGTAATTAAGTTAATTCACTGCTTAAAATAATGCACGTATATATATGTGAGTATTTATTTAAGTTTAAGCAATGTGTGGAATTTCATTACGATAGGGAGCAAAAGCTCTCTGTTTTTTGAAAAAAATAATGCACACTTTATAGAAAATTGTGTTCACTTTTTACACAGTGATTCCAATGTAGATATATTTTGTTAATTCGAAGTGACAATACTCATCTAAAGTGACTGTTCACCGCTGGACCAACCGAATCACTTATTCCAATTCAACAGCAGTAAATATACCTGACACAATAACTTTAACGCTTTTTATACAAGACCCAAGTCATATACGCTTCTTATGCTAACTTCATTTTGAAAGCGATGTTCGCAGCTTACACTGCAGTGGAATATCTTCCATGATGAGATTTTTTTAACAAGCTATCATTAATAAACGTACATTTACACCAACAATAAGCAAAGTCATGAGAGAAAAAAAATAATACAAAAATCACTTCTTAAGTCTTAAAATTGTCGCGGCGTTGCATTGCGATTTACATTGTTCCTTTCAAACAGTAGCTTCAAAGGAGTATCTATCTATCTTCCGTCAAACACGATTCGCTTGAGCAATTGCTATTGTTGTTGTTGCTACAGGCAAGCAAATACTCAGACAAGGTATTTGTTTATTGTGCTATTGTTGCCATCCAAGCTAACGGCTCAAAGCGCCTCAGATTGCGCATAATAATGTTGCCGGAAATAAAGTTGCTCGCTTTTATCGATCTTTGACGCTACAAGAGGTTGAATTATTGCAAACTTGAAATTGTATGATAATTTGTTTGTTATAATAATACCTTGAGAGAGACTGGAGAGGGCTCTGGTTTATTCATTGTTTTCATAAATTAAAAATATTTTTTAAACACAATTAAAAAACAAGTAAGGAAGGGCTAAGTTCAGGTGTCACCGAACATTTTATACTCTCGCATGATAAAGTGATAATCGAGATTTCAGGCGTGGTTGTGAACCGATTTCACCCATATTTGGT
>NW_017536999.1:111335-113145 GCF_001853355.1 Bactrocera latifrons | reverse complement strand
CTGACTCTTTTAGTTTTAGGACTTACAAACAACCGTTATGTGAACAAAACTATAATACTCTCTTTAGCAACTTTGTTGCGAGAGTATAATAAGCATTTTTGTAATATTTATATCATCTTTACTGTAATTTGAAAAAAGGCAACAACATATTTTAATTTATTTAGTATTTTATTATATAATGTATTAAATTTCGTATTGTTAGTGACATCGGAATTGTGTTTTCATCACTTTTTTCATAAAATTAGATGATATTCGCTAAAACATGTGCTAACAACTTGTCTTTACAAATTTTCGTTCAACTTTTCGGCTTCTACTGCCGACGCTTGTACCGACTTCGGAGCGTAACAAGTTGTTATTACTGTTTGTGATGATGTTATTATCGCACTTGTTACTGTCAATTTTTTCGGTTCGTTTACATTTTCAAATTGTCAGCAATTGCGAACGTGTCTTGTCAAATGAGTGCAACTAATAGTTTCACAATTTTGTTTGAATTTAAACTGATTCTAGTTGTTGTATTATACTTTTTCGAAACTTCTGTTACGGAAATGTGAGGACTGAAATTTTTTTCAATTAATCCATATATGTATATCAGGCAAACAGATAATTATTGTAATTTAAAAGTGGACTTTATTTAATTAGAGCAAAATATTCCTTATATGGTGCTCAATGTATCGTGGACCTTAGGACAGTCAACAGCGGATGCCAGATATCCATTTAAACTCTTTATTTGAAGTATTTTTCATAAACTCTGCAGGCTCAGCACCCGCCATATTCTCTTATAACAACTGAGAAATAAAGTAAATAGTTTCAGCATTATAATTACCGATTTTGATATTAAAAAATTCAAAAGCGTAATATGTGATTACTTTATCCAAACAAGCGCAATCTATCACGTTTATCTCGAAATTAATTGTCCCCCAATTGTAATCAGTTCAGTTCAACTCCCCAACGCTATCAATTTCACGCGCACCAACGCCTACAACAACAATCATCCGTACTCATTAGCCACTTAATGCAAAAATACAACAAAGGCAGAGAGGAGAACTAAGAAAAAGAAATAAAATTACTTCGATTGCCATGGCAAATTGTGGCTCCACTCGGACTCATTTTGACTAAAACAACGTCAGCTCCACAGCCAAGGCGTATGAGTAATTCACAATTAATAGTTTTCACACTCCACTCGACCAGCAAATAAAATGCACAAAAAATATGTAATAAATTGAAAAAGTAATATGTTTAACTGAGCATTCATGTACTTTGTGAAAGGCCAAGCGTCGTCGCTGCCCAGCTTAAGCGAACCAGCTGTAAATTAAAGTGGGAGTTGAAGCCAACAACTGGATACCCGCACAACTGAATATCTGCAGAAAAATCGCGTAGAAGCGCTCGCAATGACAATGACTAAGCTGTTTCTGTGCACATACTATATGTACTATAATATTGTATTTACTCACTTCAACGGCAATCCAGGGGATTGTGCTTCGATGCATGCTAATTGCCCATTTCATATGCAAAACCCTCACACTTACTTGCTCACTTGTAAGTTTTACTTTTTGTCCGAACATACATTTGTTTAGTGCATACTCACTCACATCGAACTAAATTCTGTCGTTAACTATGGCTGAAGTCTGTAGGCTATTTAACGGGTTTCCATGCACGCGCTTCATTGGCCAAGACGAATGGAGAGATGCAAATATAAGTAAATGCCCAGAATTATGGAATGTGCAACAATCGCAGGAAAAATTGGTGAAAAGAAAACATTCGCTACTTGCAGGAAGGCAGATATAGATATAGATATAGATATAGATATAGA
>NW_017536999.1:82730-111180 GCF_001853355.1 Bactrocera latifrons | reverse complement strand
AGATATAGATATAGATATAGATATAGATATAGATATAGATATAGATATAGATATACTTTAGACCTAAAATAAAATAGAATTGCTTATACAAAACGAAAAGCATGGACCCTACTTAAAACTAAGAAGTTACTCAAATCTAACGTTTGGTGAATCAAAGGCAGAAATTCATGCACATAAAGAGAAATTACTTAAAAATAAATAATAACTTTCCATCAGAGCTTTTTGCATATGATTTCTGTAAAATACATAAATATACGGTAGTTCGTGTTTGGCGGAAAGTATTTGTGCTATCATTTGCATTTCGTACTCTTTTTTTAATCTTCACTTAGTTAGTGTGCTTGCGTTTGCGGTTTCGTGTCTGTGACTCAGCACAACTCGCTAAAATAATTGAGCAGCCACACTTAGGCAATAAATCAAACTCACAGCTATCCATGAATTCAACGAATGTGTAACACCTGCACCTGTTATAAATAAATTTCGGTAATGGCGAGCCAATCACCGACCAAAGCCAAAAATAAACAAAAGCAGGAAAGCATAAACCATAAGCCATAACATTCACCACCGTGCAACATAATCACCTCGGGACCAATAAACTGAAAAAGAGCCGATGCCAACATCTCCCGGCGAAGCAGCTGGCGCTCAGAAACATTTTGAGCGAAGTAAGCGGCTTCCGCAATGAAAGTGAAGCCTTGAAATATCTTTAACAGCACTTGTTAATGGGCGAGAGGGGTGTGCCATAAACACAGCAATAAAGCAAGTTAACAACTGGAAAGGAGAAACAAAACAACTCTTTACGATTATTTGAAGCGCTGCAACAACATAGTGTGCAATTGAGTTAGTTGCCAGCCGCATTGGAGGTGGGTGTTCGGAGAAGTACAAGCAAGTTAACGTCTAGTTTTATTAATGAATTCACAAAAACAATACACTTTTTTTTCTCTTCTTCCATTGTTTTAGACAATCTATAAACACATTGTTACTGATTTGTCGGTGTTATTAATGCAAAATTTGCAAAATTGGTGTGTTGATTGATTGATAAATTAAGACTAAACTGTCCAATAAATAAATATATGCAAAGCAATAAGTATTGTCGGTGCTTGAGCAATCAAGTAGTGGTGGTGTTGAGCGAACGACATTCACTTTCAATGGGTATTATGGTTCGTTCACACTCATGAGCAAACGGAGATCCGGCCTGGAACGTATAAGACTTGACGAACACAAATACTTCCTTGTCTTTCGCGGCGTGTTGATAACTGTTAGGTAGCTGAGGGCTTGGTTCGCTGAATGACTCAACATGCTCTCGGGCTTTCAAGCGGTCAACGTCAGTGAATTAATTAGAAAACTTAGCGTGGGGAAGGGTTTGTAAAGCGGTTGTGTAGCTCTGGTTCTAAGCTTGCTTAAAAATATTCTAATAATCATACTAATTTGAATTTATAATTTAAGAATAGCTGAGGTAATAATTGAGTTTTTCCCACATAAATCAGCTGAACTTGAAGTAATTGAGAATAATTAAATACAAGTTTACTAATCGTGAGTTATTTAAATTGAAAATATAACCCAGTCTTATTCACGTTACTGAGTGAAGTTAAAAGTGCTTCTTTCTTCACCAGCAAGTGCTACATTGCTAGCTTTCTCGGAATAAAATCAGAGCTCATTTGCCAATTTTAATAGCATGCCACATTGCTGAAACCACATCCACCCATTAATGACTTATGGCCCACATATGTTACCTATATTCACTGCAATATTTTTAAAGGAGCATACCCACATACAGGAGTATTTGTAATACAAACTCTATCGCGTAGTCTGTCTGCTCAAGTTTTTCTTTTAAATATGTCTGTTTTGGTTAAAATATCTATGCTTATGTATTCCACACATTACATAAATTGCTCTTACTCCAAAACTATTAAAAATAAATATGACCGTTCGCCGCACGTAAACGATTGCAATCAACAATCATGTCAATTGAGTCGAAAACATTTTTATACAAAATAAAAATATGAAAAAATCTGTAATATTGCGCGCATGTAAAATTTTAAATTTGTGAGTTGGTACTCGAAACTCCCGCACCAACAAGTACAGTAAACAAGGAGTATTTATACCCTCCAATAAATTTGGACACAAGTAACGTGCGAGTTAAAAAATATTTATTTTTCCCATTAAAATTTTTACTAGATAAATAAAAAGCTTTTTATAATAACTTTTGAGGAGAGCCATAAATAAGATCTCTCGAATAATCAAGTATGCTTTCAAAATTTCCAAAAATCTAAATTATATTTTCTTATAAAAGTAAGAAAAAAGTAACCCAATCATAAAAACGTGACCTACCACAAGGATGAGCTTGCAAAAATAATTCAAATATCTTTCTTGTCGAGATAAAATTCCCTACTCCATAAACTCCCATCTTCTTTCGTTTCTTAAAATATTACAGTGATCTCTTTAAGGTGATCTCAAAAAACCAAGCAGTTATAAAAATGTGGCCTACTTTTAAAATGAATTGACAAAAATCGGTCTACTGCATTTGTTTGTTAGTCTTTGTATTCACAATTAGTTCGTATATTAAAAAAAATTTAAGATCAATTACATATTAACAGATATTTCATAATTCTTTCGATTATTATATAAAAATTCTCAAAGCATTTAAAATGCTGTTTAACTAGGGGTTAATCAAAAAAAAAATAATCAAAATTTTGTATGTAAATATGGCTTTCAAGTGTTACTCTGTGAATAAATATTTGTTTCCCAGATGTTATTGAATCTGGCCACCATTATTACGCGCCTTAACCGCCCACAATATTCAACACCCTCTCCGTTTACCTGAGCTTGCTGCTGTTACAGGTAGTAATGGTAATGGCACAAGTACAACTATTTGCCAATAAATTCAGTTGTTGTTGTAGTTAAAGTGTACTTAATCATGTTGTGGGTGGGTGCCTCGAGCAACAAGCTCACCACTCAGATAAACGGACAACAGGCCGGCAGACAAGCATGCGTCCACTTCAGCTGGCAACCATAGTATGGGCACTCGCCACATGGGCAAGCGTTGAATCAATCCAAGCAATTTACCAGGCGCAATTGTCAGATAAAATTGGCAGGTAGCAACTGGCGTGTGGCAGCATACATGTTACTACCTCGCGACTCAATCAAAGCAAGCGATAGACCTCGCCACTTTCGTGAGGCACTAGAAGCTGTGAACTGTGGAACAACAGCGCCACTTGCCACTCCGAGCGTTCGCAAATATCACTCGGCACATAGGAGAAGGTGGCTGTGGCGCTAATGCCGCACTGCGCTGTCATATCTAAGGTCATTTGTTTAAATAATTTGCTGCGCACACTGATCTACTCAAACTCATATGAATTCCGATTACTTGTTGAACTACTAAGAACGACTGCCCCAAAAATTCTTTAAATTTTTGTAGTTGTAGTTGTGTTTCATATGATTAGCATTTTTTCCAATTATTAAACTATTTTTATGATAGATATAGATATACGCGCATCTATCCGCAAAGAGCGAAATCAAGACCCATTACAAATACTTCTTGGATATTGGTTAAAAACTGAATTAGACCCCAGTCGACTGGAGTAATAGAAGTGCGCAGCTCTAGACTCTATATCACATCACCTGTCATATGCACATGTAAATGTATCTTATATATGCAATAATATAAGCACCATAACGCTATTTATTTTATTTTATTTTTTTTTTTTTGTTGAGTTAATTTCGTACATATTTATGCGCAGGTGAAAAACAAGCCATTTTATGAAATTCTTGTGCATAGCGCGCATGTGGATTATGTACCAACAATTTGTACATTATACCCACGTTCAATTATAATAAAAAACAAGTGTAAAAATTTAATTGGAAATTTAAACACAAGAGAAGCTTGTTTACTGATAAGATTTTGATTTAAAACCGTTCAACTGCACATACACGCTCGGCGGCAAACTCTATAAGCACCACGAAACCACGAACTGGAACACTGTACAAAAGACTTAAGCAACAAACTCGCAATGTATAAGTGTGACTGTTGAGTAAATATAATAAAAATATGCTAAAATAAGAAATAATTATCGCTTCCGTTAATAATTTCAGTAGCTTCTTTTTGTTTGATTGTTCAGTTTTCACAGTAGTCTCTCCTTGGTTCTAAACAAAAAAGTATTATTCACACATTCGCCCTCATCAGCTGGTGGTAATGTGCACAACTGCAGTGCTTTTGTGTGCCCCAAAACATGCATCGGCAACAACAATAATTGCATGACAACATGCAATGCCATAAGCCAACACTCATACATAGTCGCATATTGCTACTTAGAATGTTGGTCAAGTTTAACAAATTGCACCAATATGCAAATTGACAAAAAAGCACAGCATAAAGACAAAACAAAGCACCACTCACACCGCAGCATAAATCAACTATGAAAACAATAAAAAATAATAATAAATTTTAATTTTTTATAAGTGAAACTGTTCGCAAAAGAAAAGCAGGGCAACAGTTGCGGATTTTGTCAGTCTACCATGTAATTTTTCCTCTTTGCACACACTGCTTTATTACACATACAACAAATGCTACAGCGGAGCATGAGCGTGTTGGTGCATGCAAGAATATAGGAAAACATAATACGGTAGCAGATCAAAATAAAAATGAAACAATAGTAAGGTAATGTTGTATAGTACTACACCAACAATTTTACCAACTGCCAACCAAGAACCAAAGTTTGCGTGCTCATAAATGCGTGCGCAAAAACTGTGTGTGCATCTTTTTTGAATGTGATTGCTGCAATTGATTGCGAGCGAATGTGAAGTGACAAAAGCCAATTACTTATATCTAGATGTTGACTAATTATTAATTAGGTGCTTTACTTTTTGCTTTTATAAACGATTGTTCAGTAGTGGTGTGTTCGCAAAGTATCACCGCACAAGCCTTGAGCAAGGCTTATTAACTAGAAAGAAGTGTATAAGAAGCATAACCGTGCTTGCCATTTCTAGGCACCTTTATCGCTAACAGTGATTTTTTTGTACTCACAGAATACTAATGCACTGTGCAGATGAAATGTATATGTGTTCGCAATAATTGGTATCAAACTTTGATTTTTTGGGTCGAAATATCTCCTATTTATTAACGTCTGAATGAATGCGTATACCACGGAAACTTTCAAATTTCAGAAGAAAAATTTTCAGTTGTCATAGAAAACTGTTAGAAGATTTTTCTTACCAAAAATTTTCATTTTCTGATGAGAACATAAAATTAAAATTCACCAGTATTTCCAAAAATAACCATTAATGTTTCATTATTTTTTATATTTTATTTTGAAATTTTAGTCTTTGTACAAGTACATCGCTATTAAATGGCTTTATTATATTATTTGCAAAAATAACAGCTTATAAATTTCATAACCCATATACATGAGTTCAAATATCTATTAACCGGGGTACCACATAGCAGAGTTGCGTGCGACTAACCCACATTGCCTACGCGTTTCGAAACCACCAGCAATACAACACCAAACAAATATCAAAATATAGACAAAAATATGAATTCCACTGGTGTTTAGGCACGCGCAGACAAATTTTCGCAAAGAAATGCAAACACACAAGTAAAACCACTCAATCACGCCCCAAAGAGCAGTGGGAATCAATGACCGACCTCTCGAAACGCCCATAGCGTATACGTAACATGCGACTCGCCAAAGCAGATCTGCAACACGCACACACACACTTTATGGTTATTATCATAAGGCAAATCACGCCGTTTAATGACAGAGCAATGTAAATAAATTGCCAAACAATAAAATGGCAAGGAGAAAAACATAAAAAACGCTCGTAAACTGCGACAGAGGCAACAACGCACAGCCAATACTTTCAAGTTCATGTTGAAGGCCATCACTCGCTGCCGGTGGATAAACAGCGATTCGTAGCAGCGGCGAACAAGTTGAATTGGCACGCGTATGGCTTGCGACAACCAGCCGACACCACGTTGGACCCAAAACGCATGCAATTGAGCATTTTCAGCTCTCGAATACTGCGTTCGAAGCACAAACAACAAACATGCCTGCCTGCATATGCGCCTATGTCTGCTTTATTTTATTACCATTCAGGTGGAAACGCGGCAAGTTGTCGGCGCTGGTATTACGTTTGTTGCTGTAGCAGTGTGAAACGACAAGTGTGACCACTAGTTGCCTATCAGCGGCGTCGATTGCGTGAATGAATCAGTTAAGCTGCTGCAAATAAAGCAACGCGAATTGGAAATTGCAGCAGATACCGTTAAAATAACCGCGGACGCCTTCAAACACAAAGTCATGCACACAAACAAATCAGCGCAACGGACAGGCCTACAAAAGTCTTAGACAGTTTGGCGACCAACCAGTATCGTACGGACCGCACGCATCGACAATGATTTGTATACGTATGTATGTATACTATATATAAATATGTATGAGCAAATGTGTAAAGAAAATTTGCAGATTTTTTTGCACTGACTCACTGCACTCGAAATCCGATTGTTGCGAGTTCGAGATTTGTAGATACGCATGTGCGCTTGTTTGTCCTAATGTAGGTGTAGACAGGTGTGAATATATGTATGTTTGTGCGTTACAGGTTTTTCGATTTCGTGCATTACTGGACGCACTTCAACAGCTTGCCGCTTTTAATTTCATTCAAAAGTGGCTTAAGCGCACGCACTCAGACACAACCCGTTTGCCGCTGTATGAATTTGCAAAAACAAAAACCTGTTTTAAGAACGCGTAAAATTATATACGATGAACAAATCGTATAAGGAAGCTGAACTTCCTGAACATGAAATTACAGTGGCAACTTAAATATACACACACATTATTTGTTTTCGATGCTCAATTGTCAAAATTACTAATTTAATTAATTTTAATTATTTTATTTATTTAATTTTAATTATTATTAGGACATCTCCATAAGTTACAATTTAAGGTAAGGCGGATGCTTCTTAGGTCAGTGCAATTTAAATGTTTAACAAACTTCAACAACCATTAAAAAGATAAATAAGCGAAATGGCCCTATTATCTGTGTAACTTGCTTTCATTTATAAAACAAGTAAGGAAGGGCTAAGTTTGGGTGCAACTGAACATTTTATACTCTTGCAACTGGCAAGAATCAAAGCCAGGGAAATACTTTATGGCGTAAAACGTCAACGATCGAAATCTAAGCAATTTTATATAAGCATTTACTATATATAACTCCTATAGTGACAGACACGTAAGATTTGTTAGAAAACCGAAAACCATTATATGTAGTATTAGGAAGATGGGATAGTATCGACTAGATTTTATCTATTCCTCCCTATAGCACGAGATATTAAAATGCCACGTACTAAGACAACCGGCACGGGCAGCCGGATGCTCGAAAATCCTGATATTAGATATTTGGGGGTAAGTCAAGTTTTCATTCAAATTTTGAACAGTACCGTTATATGAGGATTGAGCAGGGTTTTCAACCAATTTGATAAATTTTCACACTATCAGTAGAAGTATTTGTAATATTCGTGCGAATTTGGTTGCTGTAGCTTAAGTGGTTTAAAAGATATGCTTATTAAAAAAAAGCCACGCCAACTTTTTCAAAATTGGTTGCCCACATATCCCCCTGGCTACTGCGATCCTCTGTGCCAAATTATAATTTTATATCATAATTCAGTGCTTAGTTACGGCACTTTATATGTTTTCGATTAATGCCGATTTGTGGTCGGGGTCCGATTAGGCCCATCTACGAATTCGAAATTTTTTGTTTGTACTAATATATCTGCTTCCCAAGTTTCATCAAGATATCTCAATTTTTACTCAAGTTAGTACTTAAGTTTTAGTAAGTATAAAAATAAAAGTAGTTTGGTTCGATGAGAAGCATATTCTGCAATACATAAAAATTAAGTAAAAATGTTTAGAATTATTTTCTAAATTTTAAGTTTTGCTTCACTTTTAAAATTGTGGTTCTTTTTGTGAGAAGTGTGGTAAAAAAAGTTCCAGCTGAATAAAGGTAATATCATTTAATAAAAAGTTGTTTTTATATTACTTTAAACATATGGATCTTAACTGCATCGACGATCGTGCTTAGATATTAAAGTTTACGTTAGTTAGAGCCGTCTCCTTACTAAAAGCGCCTTCTTACACTGATGAGTGCAGATAGATTTATAAGCCTTAAATAACTTATATTTCTACATATATTTGATTAGAAAAATTATGCATTTACAAGTACGCCTCAAATATACGAGTCTGCGAAATCTTCTGATGAATGTTAGACAAAGGCAAGACCATTGAATTAACATGAAGATTAAAATCAAGCTTTGGGTTCATCGTTACACCCAAGCCAATAAAATTAGGCAGTTTGGGTATCCGGATTAGAAACTAAAACACCAGCTTGTATAATTTATTTTTTTTAATTTGCATGCATATAAAAAGCAATGACCAAAGCATTTTTCTCAAGCAATTAATTAATCAGATCACAAATTTTATCTGATTTTCATCTCTCGCTTCAACTATCGGAAAAATCTTTAAGCTACGCTAAAAAGTTAATACTTTAAATATTGGAAATATGCGTACAAGCGCACTCATGCTCATCGGCGTCTAGTTAAACTAACGTGCTGTGCATTACTTGCCGCTTGCAGGTGAGCAGGTTCACCTTTTATCTGCGCATAGATTTTCTCAGGTAGCCAACATAAGTGGCCAGTCGTTTTCATTTTCATTGGTCACACACGCTTGTTTTCATTTTGTGTCAGTGCATATGAAAGATTTATTAATTACTATGCAGTTTTCAATGTATTCTCCAGTTGTAAGAAAGTAAAAGGAGAGAGAAAATATAAGTTTTACTCAAGTTAAAGTAAATAAATAAAATTTAATTTAATTTTTTTATTTATTTCATTCTGCTTATTTTCTTGTACATATCTTCAGTGAAATTAGAGGAGCATTTGCATAAGCAGTTAAATATGAAATAATAAAAATTTTGGTAGTTTTGTGAGAAAGTTTATTCAAAGCCGCTATTTTATGAATAATATTCCACTGCGGACTTATCAGAATAATTAATTGAATGGATAGAAGAAGGTCTGTTTATTTTGTTTTTATTTTTCTATCTATTATATAGTTTTAAAATTAAAAATGGAAATTACTCGTGAACAGACATTTATTGATTTTGCTCCGCAATTGTTGAAAACCTAGTTTGACATGGCACTTTAAGTTTTGAGCAATTTTTAAAGACACAATCTCATCATTGAATACATAACATATTCACTTGACCCCAACGACCAACGGGAACAAACGATTGATGTATTCATATTTCAATACAGTAAGCGGTAAACCTACATACAGCAACCCATGTAGAACATGACAAACTTTGGGAATGTGTTGATCTACAAAGTCGTATTCTAATTATTTTGTTCTATTTCAGCACTACCCGCACATGTCGCTCAAAGCTGCTACAAATCCATTGCACGTCAGCTGAACACACGTCAGTCGCATATCAAATGTTTTTGTTGCGCTTAACAGCATGGACCCGAAAAGTGCTACGGCAATGGAAAACAAGAACAAATTAACATCGTTTTTCGTCTACATTTGCATGCCCAGCCTGCTTTGATATTGACCTGCACTCAGGTCTTTCGGATAAATGTGCATTTGTTTCTTGCGTTTTCATTACTTTTGATTTGCATAATACATTACCAAATTGAATATACAAATAGGAGAGAGAATATAGAACAAAATAATCTTTGAATAAAAATGTTGTTGTTTGTAAGTGAAAATTAATAAATTGACACTTTCAAATTTTTTCTACAAGAATTTTGCTGGGAAACAAGAATTTTAAACCGAATATTAAAAAAAAACTTGATGGGAAAATATGAAGGCGATTTGTGACCTAATTTTATATCAGTGAGGTGAAAAAGCTGTTGAAAAGTGAAAATAGCTGAAATTTTTAAAGCTTTTAATAGATTGTAGATAAGTGTAAAATAAAAATAAAAAATAAATACTTGTATAAAAAATGTTAAATTATGCCTAAACGCCTTTCACTATCCTTAACATGAAAATGGTGTTATTAGTTTATCTACTTTAAAATATAATTGCTGTAATGAATATTCAGAAAATGATAATTGTTCCGACAAAAAAATCATATATTTTTCTTTATTTTAGAATTCCATAACAGTCGTTCCCTTTAATTATAAAGAACGGAAAAAAACACGAAATATGAATAATAAAAACAAAATTTAACCAAATGTATATCCAGAAGTTATACAATTGTCGGTGTTCTAAGTTTTAAGATTAAAAAGGCATAACTTTCAAGATACAGTGTTTCAAAACATTTGTATTTTGCTTTTAAGTAATTTCTAAACAAAAAAAAAATTGTGGGTATTTTCAGAAAGCCTTCTGTACACACAGCGAAGCAAATCAGTCTAATATTATATGTTTCCATGCATTGATAGTAAACTCAAATAATAAAGAGACTTCAATCAAAAGAACCTTTCCCTTCTCTTGTTTCAAAATTTCTAGACAAAACTAGGTATTATCCTTTCTAAGGGTACGCACATTTTAATGTTTAATTTTTGAACAAAAAATGTACTTGTAAGTTATTAATTTTTGTATTTTTCATTACAAATGAATTTAAAAATAATTTGAATATGTCTCAAAAATTTTTTCATCCAATTTTCAATTTTAATTTATGTCTCAAAACAAATAAGTATAAATTATATGTTTTCATTACTTCCTCATGGTTACTTACGAATTTCATTTTGTTGAGACAAATTTGCCGCGTATCCACTGGGGTTACAACTAGGTAGTTTGGAAATTGTACACAAGAAATGCACAAATCACAATAATAGCTGTGTAAACTCTTTCTCAAAAGCAACAGCTGCAACAACAAATCATCAAACACTTTTCTGCACTTTTTTATGCAAATTATGCACACTTTTATTTTAACACCACAAATTTCTTTGCTATTTGCTTTGGATATTTACTATTTTCTCGTGTTTGGATACGCTGCGAAAGCACAACAGTTTGAACATGTATGTATGTATGTAAGCAGCCAAATTGCACTTTGGTTTAAAACAAAAATTATAACAAATAATCTTTTTGTTTACGTCTTTGGTTTCGTGGTAAAAATATATATGAAAATAGATGTAATATATATTATTTGAAGTTAACCGCGCGGTGCCTTTATCTGTAGCAATTGGCGTTGCACTCCTTCGATTCGTACTTTGCACAATTTTTACGTGTTCACTGGGGCAGACGTGCGGTTTGGTCAGGCGTTCGAACAATCTGTCCGTCGTGCACTGGGGTAGTTAGTTTAGTGTCGGTGCCGTTGGTTGGTTGGTTGGCTGTCGGTTGATTGTTGGTTGTGCGCTTTTGGAGGTACTAAGAGACTTGTGGTAAGACACTTAATGAATTCCAGTGGATATGCTTAGTTGGTTTTATATTAAACACGAAACAATAAGATTTGTTAATATTTTACTCTCAAATTGGAGCATAAACTTAAGCAAAGATACTCAACTGGCGTGAGAGAGAGAGAGAGTACGGGCTGTATATTTAATGAGTGCGCGAATACATGAGTGAATTTTCCAGTGTTTTGCTAAGCCCGTTATTACATACGTCAACTTTTGGTACTAATTCTCGGGCGCTTCTCTTTTGCTGTCGCCCGCTACATTCATGTGTGGAATACAATGCTCGCGACAGACTGCAAACGACGTCTGTCAAATATTAAAATACACACGTTCCTATGGACGGACCTATTTTGACAGCAGCACGACTACAAGACGGCAGGCCGACAGTTGTCGTTCTCGCTAACAATTCACTTTTATCCTAAATTTGCCAAAGTGAGTAGGACGACAGTAGAGTTGACAGTAGAATGGAAGATAGAGAGATGAGGTAGAGTGGTGACGCCACTAATATGTAAAATATACAGTTACTCAAAGCTCTAACAAACCTGACGTTATTTTACAAGTAAAAGCATAAAATAGCTCTGTTACATCATTTATAATAACAATTGATAATTTAAAACAAATAAATTTACCTATTTTCTTATTTTTTGCTTAAAAATTTCACTTTGCACAAAATATTAAAATTTCACTGAAGTGCAAGGTACTAGTATGGCCACAACGAAATTATGTACATGCAAAATGGACAACTGCGTTGTTTTGTGTACATGCCGGCCATTGTTATGTTGCTGCCCTCACACAAACGTTCATGTAGTAGGATTCATAACGCCATTTTCAGTTCGCTATCGTGATGCTGCAGTCTGTCGCGAGCATTGTGTTCCGCACATCACACAAACAATTTGTGTTGCGAAACTCTGTTCAAGTTTTTTCTCATTCTCTTTCACTTTACTTTAACCCACTGTCGTCTCTTTTTCCTTATATGTATTTAGGCCACTCTATCACATATATTAATCAGTTCTGTCAATTAAGAAATACATTTTATTTATAATTCAAAATTAAAACAAAAATTATATAACAGACCTTCACTATCGTCTGAATCAATTTGTATGACTTCCTCCATACATTTCACAATGTCTTTAATTAATTCGATTTTTTCGTCATACTCCATTTTCCAAAATATTTATACATATTATATAATATAATTAATTATGTACGAGGTGTGTTCAAAAAGTATGGCGAATTTTGTGTTTTTTCAAAAATTATTTATTTATTCATGAATATCTAGTTTGTCCCCTTCAAAGTAATCCCCATGAGATATTATACACATGTGCCAACGATTTTTCCAATCTTCGAAGCACTTCAAAAAATCTTTTTTTTTATCTTCTTCAGCTCCTCCCTCGATGCCGTCTTTATCTCGTCAAGAGAAGCGTACCGTCGTCCTTTCATGGGCCTATTCAGTTTAGGAAACAAGAAAAAGTCACAGTGGGCCATATCTGGGGAATACGGAGGCTGCGGCATCATTAGTGTGTTGTTTTTGGCCAAAAAGTCGCGCACAAGCAACGATGTGTGAGCAGGAGCGTTATCGTGGTGYMAAAGCCAATTTTTGTCACATCTTCTCGGCCTTCTGGGAACATTTTGTACCACCGATAAATGTTGCTTCGGTCCAAGGTAGCTTCTCCGTGTGCCACAGTCAACATTCGGAATGCATACATGTATACATATTTGCAAATTACTTACCAAAAGATGAAATTAAATTTTTTTAACAAGTAAAGAAGGGCTAAGTTCGGGTGTCACCGAACATTTTGTACTCATGATAAAGTGATAATCGAGATTTCATTATCCGTCATTTACATATTTTTTTATTTTGCTGTAAAGTTAATTACATTAGATCAATTTGTGTACTTTGAGTATTGAATTATATTTTCATTTATTTTAATTGTATTGAAAAGTTATAGTCCGATCACGACAATTTTTCCACAAGGGATACCTCAGCTCAAATACCGTATTTGTGGTTTTATTCCGCTATCATCATTGGTTCCTAATGTATATATGTATTATACAGAGAAGGCATCAGATGGAATTCAAAGTAGCGTTATATTGTAAGATGGCGTGGTTGTGAATCGATTTCACCCATATTTGCTACATGTCATCAGGGTGTTAAGAAATATTTCATTGAAATCGGTCGAGCAGTTGCTGAGATATGGTTTTTGGTCCGACGAAACGCCCATTTTCAATTTTTAAAAAGCCTCGGTGCAGCTTCCTTCTGCCATTTCTTCCGTAAAATTTAGGGTTTCTGACTGTTTTGTTAGTCGGTTAACGCACTTTTAGTGACTTTCAACATAACCTTTGTATGAGAGATGGGCGTGGTTATTATCCGATTTCTTCTATTTTTGGACTGTATATGGAAATGCCTAAGAGAAACGACTCAATAGAGTTTGGTTGACATAGCTATAATAGTTTCCGAGATATGTACAAAAAACTTAGTAGGGGACGGGGCCACGCCCACTTTTCCAAAAAAATTACGTCCAAATATGCCCCTCCCTTTGTGCCGAATTTCACTTTAATATCTTTATTTATGGCTTAGTTATGACACTTTATAGGTTTTCGGTTTTCGCCATTTTGTGGGCGTGGCAGTGGGCCGAATTTGCCCATCTTCGGACTTAACCTTCTTATGGCGCAAAGACGTGTACCAAGTTTCATCATGATATCTCAATTTTTACTCAAGTTACAGCTCGCACGGACGGACGGACGGAGAGATAGACATCCGAATTACAACTCTACTCCTGATCACTTTGGTATATAAAACCCTATATCTGACTCTTTTAGTTTTATAACTTACAAACATGCGTTATGTGAATAAAACTGTAATACTCTCATTAGCAACTTTGTTGCGAGAGTATAGTAAATATATTCAAAATATTAATTTCAAAAAAATATACGCAAATGCAACTATGTACTATGAGAAAGAACACGAATGCCGAAAAACGTCGCAGCGAACTGTTACGAATAAGAACACAAAGCGAGTTGCCAAACACTGGAAACTCGGCGCGATTCTCCTCTTCTCGTCGTCCCCTCGCCTATAAACTAAGAATTGACGCAACAAAAGTTGCCGTGTGTAATAACAGACTAACAGGCGTACGTGATTAACCGTTTGATGTTGAGTGAATTTCAATGTTTTGAGTAGTTTACTTGTTGCCATACACAAGCATGCTAAACGTGTGGTCGATTCTGATGTGCCATGAAATTCTCTGTGTGTACGAGTATTCTTTTCCTTAATTTAGTTGTATTCTCGTTAAAAACGACTTTCACTTGCGGCAAGGGTCATTTAACGATACGCGTTGCTGCGCGCCGACGTATTGCATTACATGAAATGCATATAGTGAGTCATTAGCGGCTTGTCGCTAATGCAAACAGAATCTTTATTAATATGCGAGTTAGTCACGAGATGAAAAAATCATTACATATGCCACATTAAAACACGATTTAAAGATTTTAAGGAAGCGTGTGAAAGACGTCACTTAAAACGAACGATTTGTAAAGCTTACACTTCACCTTTTATTTTAAGCGCGAACTGCTGATAAGAAGCCTTAAATTTAAGAACTTGATCTTTAGAAGCAATGAGCTAAATTATTTAAATAAATAAGAATTAATCAGTCTAACATATATTTAAACTTATACGTCTCTGAAATATAACTACATATATATGTATCATTTTTGGAGAGGTCATAACCTGAAGAATGACCAATAATACTCGATTTCGCTAGTATTTAAAGCAAACTTTCTTTTAAACTCTCTGATACTCATAATATATTTCTGGATTCGAAAAGCGCTTCACTGAGTACATTACCATTTAAAGTTTGTGACTTTTATGGTATTACTGGAAGGGCCTACCTGGTAGCAGCTCGATTTATGAAAAACTATGTTTAATTGTACAATTATATTAAGTGTGCCACGAAGTTTCTAACACCCAGAGGAAAACGTCGCAGACCCTATGAAGATCAGAGTAACGAGCTAAGCCGATGTAGCCATGTCCGTCTGTATATCTCATATACGCGAAATAATCCCTCAGTTTTTGAGATATGGATTTTTTTTTGAGTCCCCCAT
Source organism: Bactrocera latifrons (assembly GCF_001853355.1). NCBI lineage: Eukaryota > Metazoa > Arthropoda > Insecta > Diptera > Tephritidae > Bactrocera > Bactrocera latifrons. The sequence goes on along the minus strand of NW_017536999.1, from coordinate 95,711 downwards.
TATCAGAAAGCAATATTTATGAATTGAAGTTTGCACGAGCAATTCGCGCTCTGTCGTTCCATAACCACTTCAAGACAAAAGAGCTTATTCTAGTAAACTTAGCAACAACAAATAATAAACGAATATTGTATTAGATTTTACGATACTTGAAAATGCAAAACACACGCCCTGAATCTAAAACTATACTATGTTAACCGCATTCATAGTCATTGATTAACACTTATTAAAGCTAATTTCCTATATTTTCACGCCTCTATGAATTGCCTTCAAAAAATTATTATTATTTTTAATTTCGTAATTGCATTTTTTTCACGCGCAAAACGCAATTTTAAAACGCATTTGTATATACACTAAGTAGCTAATTAAAAATCATTGATCAATAAATCACGTTTTGCCGAATTCAACACATACTTCGAATAGCAACATATCAATAATGCAAAAATGAAAGTATGAACTACTTTTATTTTATTTAGCATTGGTGAACAAGTTTTGCTTTTCATTCCACTTGTAAATGCTTAATGTTTACAAATGTTTTTAATAGAGTAACCTACAATTTTGAATGAATTTTCTTTTATTATAATATTCTACATAATTATACATTTGCATAATTACAATTAGCGATAATTGCAGCTGCATCCAAATCGGTGACTTTGCGAAGAAACTTCCGTATTTCAACGCAGCAATGCAAACGAACACGCACACTATTTCTATTAGCACGAGGTGTTCTTTTGTAGAAGGAAATGTAAATATTCACCCTGAAATAGGTTTTTCATTTGATATTGAACTGTGTAGGTAGGTGGTAGCTTTAAATTGACCAAGGTAATAATAAATACTCCCGACGGTCTATTTTTACACAATTATTTTAAATAGCATACCTGTTTACGCAAATTCATAGTGATGTGCTTAGTGTTAAGTAAATTCTTATCATAAACATTAAGCTCGGACTAGTACGAAAACAAGTAAACAAATAATAAATGACTTGGTAATTAGTTTGTTAGAAAAAGTTCAGTGTCCTATGAATATCATCCACAAATTGTTGAAGACAGTTCTCTTTAAATTGACCAACTACCGTTCAGAATACGTTCGAAATTTTTTGTAAATAAGACTTTTTCCAGTTTTTGCTAAATTTTTTAGCACTCAGAGATTGTTTTTGAGATTTTCTATTTTTGAACATATTACTTTAGCAGGACTCAGTGCACCAAGTAGTTCTAACAAATAGTAGATGAAACCGCTTGCCTATACATACTTAAAATATTTGAATAACGGCATTCATCTGCAAGTTTTGAACTTTACATTATGGTTTTAAAGCAAAATCCATTATTTTTCAGAAAAGTATACAATAATTAAGGGATATGGGACTTCAAGCTCGCCGACCAATTCAAAGCCTTCTAGAATTCCATTCGATTTTTTACTTTCCAATAAACAGAGCTCCTCACATATGGCAACTCTTATCCAAAATATGTCGGACTCCAATCATTCACTTAAAAGTGGAACTATCATTATTAAGCAACAAAGTAAAAAAAAAACAATTTTTTGCAAAAATATAATTTTTTTTTTAATGTTTGCTAATTCACTGGTGCTGACTCAATAATTATCCAAAGCATTCGTACAACAACATTGAATTCTCTGTCACTTCCGTAATTGCCGAACTACAAAAAAACTTAAGTGACAAACTACTTGTAATCGCTTGTGCCTAATGTATGCACATACTTGTACTTATGTACACATCTGTGTGCGCAAATAATGACATAAGTGCGGTTATGAGCATGCATAATTGCTTTCATTATATGACGCTGCATTTCACAATTTTCACCTATTTTGTTTACTAAAATCATAATAACAATAAACAGGAAAAGATATTTACATATGAAAATGTGTCAACAGCATGACTTGTGTATTTATTTTCATCTTACGCTAAGGACAGCTGCTTAGAAGGAGAATTTGATGCGAAAGTGCTCATAATTTTTAATTTAACCTTGAGGGATTTACTTATCGTTTTTCAAAAGTTATTGGCTTCAGTGCTGCTATAATTGAATTTAAACTCTTTTATGGATTGAAGTTTCGAATATCAATATTTTAGAAAAACTAATTAAATCTCACTTGGAGCCCAAATGGTTCAATAATGCTCAAATGATTTGATTGTGCTATGTATAGCTTCTATGGACATCATAGTAAGATCCGGAAGAAAAAACGATTTTAATTTTTTTTATAAAATTTGAAATTTTTTAAAAATATTATATATTTACTGAAAGTAGTATTTAAAACTTTCAACAAATTAGCAGCAATCAAGGAAGTAACCTCGTACCTCATATCGGCCAGAAGTGTCTTGGGAAGCAGGGCAGCAGTTGAAAGTGTTGCCAAAAATAAGCAAGTTCTCTTCTACTGGATGCCAGGCCACAAAGGCATCGAAGGCATTGAAATAGTGGACTAGGTTGCCAATAATGGGATGCGGCTAACATCCGAAAACGTGATGAACATTTGGAAAAGACATGCATTGTCCCGACAGAAGCATGGTGAAGAAAATCAAAACAAGTGTAACAAGCTATGTACCTGGGTGCAGAACTGCAAAAGTCATGTGCAACACGATGGCACTCGATAGAAGAGATTGTAGGAAAATGATCTAAATATATACTGATTACTTCTGGTGGCAACGTATGCCCACAGAATGGTGATGAAAGATCGAGAAGACTACAGGAAATGTTTAGAGCAAGACTTACCACATAACCTAACCTATTAAAAATGGGTAAAATTGAGATAATACTTCACCTTGCTATTAAAATTAATAATAATATTTTATTATCAAATATGAACCTATATGTGATATACACGTAATAAATTGACTTTGATGTTACTGTGTTTGAACCCAATTCGATCGAACTCAGGGCTCAAATTCAAATGTATACAACTTTTGAAATGGTTATTATTATTTTTTAACTTAACTCGAATTCAAAGTCAGAGTTGAAAACACTGAACTTGTAAAATAAAAATATTCAAGGCAAATGTACAGATAATCAGACAAATGAAACAAAGTCAATCAACTGTGCAACCGACAACCTTATTAATAACTCCATTAGCGCGGCAAAACTTATTAAAAATCTATTTGATTGCTTTCAAACCACAATTTTAATATTTTGCCTTCATGCAAGTTTACAGTTTTTAAGCTTTTTTTTTCTTTTTCGTCCATTTTGTTTGAAGGGAAGCAACAAAAACACGAAGTCAGCACGTGGAGCAGCGTACTCACCTCACAGGGTTATTAAATGAAGTGCTTTATAACAACAAAAAACTAACCGAAAAAAATGTTGCCTCCCCAAATATTTATTGGACAAACAATTGAATCCCTGCAAATTGTGTAATTAATCTTTAAATAGTGGATTACCGGATTACCCTCTATTGGGTACAATATGGATTGAATTAGTCTCCAACACATACCTTTAGGATATAATTAGACACTAACTATCCCAAACGTATATCTTTTGGGTATAGTGAGTAATAAATTACTTAAATCTAAACTTCCGAAAAAATTAATAATTTTATTTTTTCATATACAGTTAAAATATAACTTACAATCTCTCAATAAAGAATAAAACTTCGTTTGAGGTGATGTTGATATATGTGCTTCTGCCCAACTTGTGAAAGTTGACGAGATAAAAAGGATACCTGTGAACAGTGGTTTTAACATTACCAGCGCCCTGGGCGAGATTTCTACGGCGCCCTCCAACTGCAATTCAAACCCATTCGAAAAAAGGGAAAACATTCAATGAAATAACCGTTTATTAAAAGAAATAATTATTTATTATAAAAAATAACCATTTATTATAAAACACTAATAAAACATTACTTTTCTGGCCTTTCTATCAACGAACTCTTTTATAAGGTTGTCAAAGTCGATGTTTTCAGCAATCATCGCTTTCAATTGACAAAGTTGCTAAGTTTGTCAATCTAGATTGAGAAATCGTTGACCGAAGATAGGTTTTTATCAGCTTCAGCTTTGAAAATCCTCTAGCAACCGTTACAGGTATAGTTAATAATATTCGCAATGCTATCCATACATTTCGATACAGTTCTTGTAAGTTGCAATCCTTGATGAAATTTAAAACAATAATGGGAGTAACCACAATTTGATCAGACAAAAAGGATATCAGACTTACAAGTTCATCACACAACATACAACCATCTATATCTGATTTAGACTCTACAGTTAATTTTAATTGGAGATCACTACAGAGCTTGACAAGGTCGGGTTTTTTTGGAATATGTTTAATATTGTACAAAAAAGACCAAGATTCCGAGTACTCATTTAACTTTTCGAACCTTTCATTGACTGAAATTAATATAGTGTCCAAAAGACAGTTGAAAAATTCAAAATCAAATTTCTTTCCTGGAGAAATTGCAATTTCACTAGCTTGACGCTTAACATGTCGAATTCTTGTTGTAGCTCGAAATACAGGTTCAATTTCTAGTTCTTCTCCCAACTCCTTCGCAGTTAAAATAGCGCTTTTAAAGCCTKTATTTCTGTAGTCTTGAAAGAAATTGCAGCACTTTTTCAACATTTCTGTACATTTACCAAGATCCATATCAGTTGACTGTAGAGATTTACTTACAATATTTATTTGATAAAGTATGCCATACCAAAGAACCAATGAAACTATTAAGCTGAAATCTTTTAGCTGTTCGGTCAGAGTACTAGCCTCATGAGACACTTGAACATCAGTTTTCTGAGTTTCAAGAGCCAAAGTAATCAAAGCATCATGGATAGTACTAATTTGATAACGGACTACTTTAACACTACTTATTCTTGCTTCCCAACGTGTGTCACTGAGCTTTTTTTATAGTGTATAGTCCCAAGTGATCGGTTAGAATTTTCCATCGATGAACAGAAGCTGAAAACAATGTGAACAACTTCTGAAGTACCCCAAACAAAGTGACTGAACCTCAGCGGCATCGCATAGTACTAGATTGTAGCTATGACAGCCACACGGCACATAAATAGCTAAGGGGTTTATGCTGAGAATTCTCCTTTGAACCCCAATATTTTTTCATATTTTTCATATTAGCCCCGTTGTCCTAACCCTGACCCCTGCAATCTGTCTGGTTACTACTTCGCGTCTGTTTATTTTAAAATAATTGTTTTTATGGGCACCGATTTTACGAATGCGAATGAGCTGAGTTTGTTACGCTTCGCTAAAATAACGCTAGCTTTTTTTAACCAAAGAGTTAAAAGGAGGTAGACAATATGTTTTTCTATGATTGGGGATTCCCCGTAAAATGAACCCCGATTGAATAGTGCGTTCCATTCAAGTGTATCTAACATAAAAAAAATCCGCTTAATTTAGGGAATTTACGACTAAGCAGACCTCGCCTGCGGCGCCCCTTTTGACCGGCGCCCTACCCTAACACCGCTACTGCCTCTGAATGAGCCAAATTGCCAAACCAAACTACCTTTAAAAAAAACTGAATGTGTGGGCAATTTGTAAACAAGTGTCGCGTAAAACATAAATGCGAATTTGATGATTTAAAATAAAAAGTAATGTTTATCACATTTGAGGGTAAAGTTCGTAATAATATATATTTTTATACAATCAATAAAACAAGTAGCTCATTTACATTTATACTTAAATACTCGTTACAGTTTTCATTACTATTTTCATAATTTATTCAATGAAAGAATGTTGTTGGTATTGCGATCTACCATTAACCTACATTTGAGAAAGCAAAAGACTTAAAATGTATAGAAACAAGAAAGAAAGTGCTACGTTCGAGTATACTTTTYCAACTTCCTAGAATMTAAGCCGAGGAACTACCTCAAGGTATAAAGCATCAACTAGAGGTTTAGAATCATATACTTTATATATCTTACATACTGACAAACAAATTCGGCAWACGCTTTGCCAGAAAAACGAAAATCATTGTATGTCGTACTACATATAATATTTAGTTGGGGTAGTATCCACTCAATTTTATGTATTAACTATTATCATGTCACATGATAAAAAATTTTTTCTTGGAGCAAAGTCAGGCTAGATTAAGTTTTCGCAATTTTAGACACAATTCATCTATTCTGAGTAAAACACGCTCTCTCATTTTCATTGAGATAACTCAAACATTAGCTGACAAATACAGTATAAAAGCACCTGGAAGTTTAAAAATCTATATATTAGGTATGTGGGGCTCAGGATTTAACCCATTTTTGACACACAGAATTACTATTGTCAGGAAATGATTCTCTCTGAATTTCAATTGTATATCCCATACATTGACCAATATTTTCGGTCACAAGTCAACTTTAGATACAGAGGTCCACCTATTCGGAAACTACGGGCGTGAACAGTTTCGGTTGAATTATTAAAATACATATTAAAATACATATAATATACAAAGTCTTTAAGAATTATATCTCAAAGACCTTTGTAACTTTTGATGAAAATTAGTTGAGTAGATCACGAGAAATCTTGCCGACCGACTTCAAAAACACAGTTTCGAGAAAAACGACGATGCACTTAACCCAGCTAGCATCGAGCACAAAAGTTCTCAAGGCTTTATCATCGAAAATATTATTCGGATGAACTCGAAAATTCAGTACAATATTCTATAGGTGTTGCAGAATTTAAAAAGATAATTAATAAAATTGATGTAACCCCATATAACCCCTTAAAAACTACTAAAAGCGCGTTAAATTAATTGCCACGTCTGCAAGAGACATTCAATTCGACCCTAAGATAGCATGAGAGGACTTTATGCGAGCCGGTCTTAAATTTGGAGGAGGGGGGTGCCACTGCCCATTTTAGGCAATGAGCAAAATCGAACTGCAATCACGCCTACTTCTCATATAACACAAATTTAAAATTCGATCTTACCCTTTCTTTTTCAATGTACAAATCAAGAAGCAATTCATATAACAGGCTAAAACTTTGCACGAATAAAGCCGTTAATGTATGCCACCATATGACCATAAATTGTCCAAATACAACAAAAACTCTTCAAGCCTTTAGATTGTGAATATTTAGACCTCAGTACCTATAGTTAACTTTTTATCGCAAATTGAAATTCTGGTATAATCTTTTCCTTATACGAGTAGTAGTATGTCTGCATGTCGAAAATGGATTGAATCGGTTCAATGTTTCGCTTGGTTCTCATATACATACTTAATACAACGATTTTAGAACTTCCAAGTGACTTTATACCGCATATATCGGCCAACATGTGAGTTACCTCAATGAAAATGAAACTGCCTGTATTACATATAACATTGTTTCTAAAATAGATAAAATTGGGCGAAAACTTGACCTAGCCCCCATATAAGAAACACGTAACATCCGGGTGACTTAACTCCATATAATTGGTGATGATTTGTGAGATACCTTAATGGATCTCAGGGAACATTTTATTATTACGTGGTAGGTTATGTATAATGTAGGCAAAAATAGATAAAATCGGGTCAATACATGCCCCGTATTAGAATTCAAACCGATAAAAAAAGTAGTAGGTGTCATAACTTCATATATTATTGGTTTGATGTTCAAAACAGAATTTGTATAAGTTTTGGGTATCACGGAAACGATTTTATCGGTTTTGCTATCAGAAAAAAATCAAGAAGATAATCGCTGACAGAAAACGAGGCTGTTGAAAATTTTTCATTGGGGGTGTTTTTTAACGCGGCGGGTCCCAAACCCAGCGCACAACCCTATGTAGGGGATACTTCGCCTTCAAACGGATGTTCTTAGGCTACCCAGAGGATACTTGGTCTTCCTAATGTTTGAGTTATCTCAATGAAAATGAGAGAGCGTGTTTTACTCAGAATAGATGAATTGTGTCTAAAATTGCGAAAACTTAATCTAGCCTGACTTTGCTCCAAGAAAAAATTTTTTATCATGTGACATGATAATAGTTAATACATAAAATTGAGTGGATACTACCCCAACTAAATATTATATGTAGTACGACATACAATGATTTTCGTTTTTCTGGCAAAGCGTTTGCCGAATTTGTTTGTCAGTATGTAAGATATATAAAGTATATGATTCTAAACCTCTAGTTGATGCTTTATACCTTGAGGTAGTTCCTCGGCTTATATTCTAGGAAGTTGGAAAAGTATACTCGAACGTAGCACTTTCTTTCTTGTTTCTATACATTTTAAGTCTTTTGCTTTCTCAAATGTAGGTTAATGGTAGATCGCAATACCAACAACATTCTTTCATTGAATAAATTATGAAAATAGTACTGAAAACTGTAACGAGTATTTAAGTATAAATGTAAATGAACTACTTGTTTTATTGATGGTATAAAAATATATACTATTACGAACTTTACCCTCAAATGTAATAACATTACTTTTTATTTTAAATCATCAAAGTTGCATTTATGTTTTACGCGACACTTGTTTACAAATTGCCCACAAATTCAGTTTTTTTTAAAAGGTACTTTGGTTTGCTAATTTGGCTCATTCAGAGGTATCTTTTTAATCTCGTCAACTTTCACAAGTTGGGCAGAAGCGCATAAATCAACATCACCTCGAACGAAACTTTATTCTCTCATCCGAGGCCTAGCCACAATCCGCATCAATGCAAGGTTCTTCAACATATAGCTGATTTGCGCCCACGCCCCGACGGGAGAGAAAGACGATGTGACCAAAGATGCCATTATGAGTGCTTGGAACGAAAGAGAAGGACGATGTGACCAAAGATGCCTTTTATGAGTGCTTGAAACGCATTTATGAGAGCTGCCCCCGCCACGATGTCAAAATCGTGCTTGGCGACTTTAACGCCCACCGTCAACAAACTGATTGGACCTTATCAGTGTGGCTTCAGACCTGGAAAATCAACAACCGACCAGATATTCACCATGCGCCAGATCTTGGAGAAGACCCGAGAAAGGAGAATCGACACTCATCACCTCTTCGTCGATTTCAGAGCTGCTTTCGACAGCACGAAAAGGAGCTGCCTTTATGCCGCGATGTCTGAATTTGGTATCCGCGTAAAACTAATACGGCTATGTAAACTGACGTTGAGCAATACCAAAAGCTCCGTCAGAATCGGGAACGACCTCTCCGATCCGTTCGATACCAAACGAGGTTTCAGACAAGGCGACTCACTATCGTGCGATTTCTTCAACCTGCTTCTGGAGAAAATAATTAGAGCTGCAGAACTAAATAGAGAAGGTACAATCTTTTATAAGAGTGTATAGCWGCTGGCGTATGCCGATGATATTGATATCATCGGCCTCAACACCCGCACCGTTAGTTCTGCTTTCTCCAGACTGGACAAGGAAGCAACACAAATGAATCTGGCAGTGAACGAGGGCAAGACGAAATATCTCCTCGTCATCAAACAAACAGTCGTCGCACTCGCGACTAGGCTCTCACGTCACTGTTGACAGTCATAACTTAGAAGTCGTAGATAATTTTGTCTATCTTAGAACTAGCATAAACGCCACCAACAATGTGAGCCTGGAAATCCAACGTAGGATAACTCTTGTCAACAGGTGCTACTTCGAACTGAGTAGGCAATTGAGAAGCAAAATCCTCTCTCGACAAGCAAAAACCAAACTCTATAAGTCACTCATAATTCCCGTCCTGCTATATGGTGCAGAGGCTTGGACGATAACAACAACTGATGAGTCGACATTGCGAGTTTTCGAGAGAAAAGTTCTGCGAAAGATTTATGGACCTTTGCGCGTTGGCCACGGCGAATATCGCATTCGATGGAACGATGAGCTGTACGAGATATATGACGACATTGACTTAGTTCAGCGAATTAAAAGACAGCGGCTACGCTGACAGGTCATGTTGTCCGAATGGACGAAAACACTCCAGCTCTGAAAGGATTCGACGCTGTACCTGCCGGGGGAAGCAAAGGAAGAGGAAGACCTCCACTCTGTTGGAGGGACCAAGTGAAGAAGGACCAGGTTACGCTTGGAATATCCAATTGGCGTCACGTAGCACAAAGAAGAAACGACTGGCGCGCTGTTGTTAACTCGGCTATAATCGCGTAAGCGCTGTCGACGCCAATTAAGAAGAAGAAGAGTATAAAGTTCGCAAAAGTAAATTAAAATACGAAATTCCCCCGACACGCTCCTGGTTACCAGAGGCTCCGGTTGATGAAAGTACAAGGAAGTACTTAAGCCATCAGAAGCAATTTGTACCTATTGGTCGCATATAAATATTAAATGTAATATATAATTAATAGCGGGATTCTGTAAGCAGTCTCTAATCTCTATTCGAGACATTTTGTGGTAAAATCTCAATTTGTGACTAGTTACTATTCACTAAACAGTCTCTAGCTTTAGCCTCAAAATATTGCCTCAAATTTGAGACCTGGTAGTTAGCAAGTCACAAAACCAAAAAGAACTCTTGTCTGCCATTTTGAATAAACTCAATAGAGATCATCATAGATATTAATCGATTGTCATTTTTTTATATTTTGTAAGCAACTCAAACACGAAAAGTTAAAAATAAATMAATTTTACAAAAATTTYGAAAATATTATGAAACAAAGTGAACATATATTTTTATTTTTATTGATAATTATGTTTTTTGACTATGTTATAGAAAATTTAATTATTGTTATCGACATATTAATTTTCATTCAAGTTTAAAAGCATCTCTGAATTATTAAGTGTAATAGATTTTGGGACTGYCACTTACAGAATAGCAAAATCGTCTCAAGTCTCAAAAATGGCCTCTATCAAATTTAGAGACTTCATACTGTATCAAAGTACAGAATCGCACGGTAAGTCACTATTTATTTCCATTGCAAGCAATTACTACTGTGTTACTGTTACTAGCAGTGCTGCCAACTCAGTGGTTTTACCACTAAAACTAGTGGTTTTACTTTCCCTCTAGTGGGCAAAAAACTTTTTTAGTGGCTGGTGGTTTTTTTAATAGTAAATACCCTCTGACGGTAAATACAAAAAATTAATAATATACTATATATTATATATATTCTTCACAATTGCTTCTGCCATAAGATATTTTAATTCTATTTCAAGCTTTTAAAGAGCTACTAATAAGACAAATAAAGATAGCCTGTTATATCTTAATACCATGTTCAGACCGAAAATTTAAAAGATTAGATTACATTTAAGCATTTCATAACTCAACAGTGTTCTCACTGCCGTTAGAAAGATCAAAACACAGCTGTTATTGTCATTCAAGAATTCACATCGGTTAATATTTATCAAAAGAAATATTGTCATATAGTATTTTGAGATAAAAGTCGTCATTTTTTAAATATTTTCCATATAATAGAAATAATAGATGCATTTTTTCGTTTGTTAAGTCGATTTTCAGATGAAATTAGATTCATTGCTTTAAAAAAAATTGTTTGCTTATATTTTTTTCCCTTTGTAGTGTCTAAATCAGCTGTGAAAATGTAATAGATTGTCAATGCTGCCAAATAGATGACGCAAAATCAGAGTCGCATAGAGCGATTTAGCTTGGATCAGTTTCAAATGATTTCGATGAAGTGATTTTGAACTGTCATTTTTGTATGGCGAAATCTTGATAAATTTATAAGATTAGTGGTATAAACCACTCAACAGCCGAAATCGTGTGATTAAGTGTCGGTCTGTACGTGGCATAAGGTATTGGTAATTTACGTAATTTAACTGCTAGTGTGATTCATAAAACACTCTGCATACGTTATAGTTAAAAATGAGAATTTAGGCCCGGAACTTCAAAAATAGTTTAAGTTTAGGATGTAGGCAACATTGCTCAAATCAAATCTGTCGGGTCTGGGATTCCCCGATTATTGTCTACAAACTTCTTGAATAAATAATTATGAACGTTATTTGTACGGTCATTGGGTTACGTTAAGTTTGATTTGATTCGCGAAAAGTACCTCCTATTGGTTATTTTATTTAAAAATACACTCAGTCATCTCAGTTGATCAGTTCAGTTCAGTGAGTAAAGTAAACTAAACAAACAGTACAGTTTACTATTGTTATGATAGAAGATACGTACTTCTTAATCTTACTTGAATGAAAACTGATTTCATGGTAGGTATTTAATTAATTGTGCCAAAGCCACAGTACACCCAAAAGTTTCGTGATTTTTGGTTACGGGTACCAGAACTGGAGGACTGGTTGCAAGAAGTGGCCATACCGCGTTCCAACGGGGGAATTAAAAAACTTAGTGATTTTACTATAGCGAGTTTGCAGCTATATAACACTACGCTCATTTCACAAGTATCGCAGAGGGTTGTCGCTCATGAAAAAAATTTTTTGTCGCGCTGTAATAGTGGAATTCTGGTGGTTTGAGAGCCCGACAAAGTTTAGTGGTTTTCTGGTGATTAGTGCGGCCTTATTTGACCGTTTTGATAAAAATAAAGTGGGCAACACTGGTTACTAGCTGAGTGCGATAGAGTTGCGCTCAGGTATAAAAATTGGTAATTATTCAGTCAGACCAACACAAACGGCTGATTTGTTCGGTTGATTGCTACCGGATCATGCCAGTCGGCAAACGTCGTCTGTAAAAGTTCACTCGCTAGGCTCAATTTCAGTTACTCGTTGGTCCCGTGTTTATGTTGTTCGGCCTTGAACTTGAAATATGAAACGTGATATTTATCTGCCACACACTCAATCGATGAGACTACAATATTCATGCATATATTTGCACATGCGCATATGTAAACTATTGCATAGAAATATATATACTTACATACATATGTACATGTATGCGACTGTGAAAATATATGGAGTAATTACGGATGTGACCAGACAACAAATGTATATTTAATTTTACGTACGTCGCTAATCATTTACTTATATAGGTAATGCATTAATGTTATAAACATATTAGTTAACAAGTAAGGAAGGGCTAAGTTCGGGTGTCACCGAACATTTTATACTCTGGTATGTAATATGGTATTTCCCCCATATTTGGTACATGTCATCAGGGTGTTAGAAAATATTATAAAGCGAATTTCATTGAAATCGGTCGAGTACTTCTTGAGATATGGTTTTTGGTCCATAAGTGGGCGACACCAC
>NW_017536999.1:79420-82159 GCF_001853355.1 Bactrocera latifrons | reverse complement strand
GTGTACAAAGTTTCATCATGATATCTTAATTTTTACTGAAGTTACAGCTTGCACGGACGGACGGACAGACAGACATCCGGATTTCAACTCTACTCGTCACCCTGATCACTTTGGTAAATATAACCCTATATCTAACTCTTTTAGTTTTAGGACTTACAAGCAACCGTTATGAGAACAAAACTATAATACTCTCTTTAGCAACTTTGTTGCGAGAGTATAAAAATCTTTAAAACGATTAGTATCCTTTGTAACCTCAACTATCAGCAATGATCAAAAGGATCATTCGCCCATTTTAACAACATAACACTCTTGGAATGTTGTTATGAACTGAAATGGTTGATATTGGTCAAGTCGTTCCAGAGATATGAAATTTCATCTAAAATACCATCTTGATTATAAAATTTAATACTTCTGAATTCGTTAGTGAATTATCGCATTTTTAACAGTTTCCAACACAATCCTAATATGTGGTGGGTGTGGTTATTCATTTTCATTGTGGTACTTCATTTCAAGTTAAACCTCTCATTTAGGGATCTAGGGATCTCCGATATCCTAATTTGTGGCTTAATGAGTTTTCGGTTAACGGCATTTTGTAGGCGTGTCAATGACCCCGATTCCGCACATTTGCAAAACCAACCCGCGCTGGGTGCAAAAAAACACATGTATTAAGTAGTTAGTTTTATGTTCTACAAACTTTTACTGTAGCATCATTATGAGAGGGTATACAAATTATTAATTTAAAGTATAACGGACATGACATTGTTAACATTCTAACGAAGGTATACAAATTTTACAATATTCTGTGTCAGAGGTTATTCAGTGTTTGAATTTACTTGAGTGGAATACACATTGGATCTCTCCAATGCAACCGCATCTGCTACATCGAGGTGATCATAATAGCCACATATTAACCATCAACTAGTACCATTCTTTGATAAAAGTTATTGACGATGGAACAAAGATACTTACTTTCTATATGCTACCGCTGGAGCACGCAAGATATTCGTCATTTCATTAATTCTGGCGTCAATCAAGATGTCGAAATACGGTATTGCTTCCCTTGCTCTTCAGGTGCAAATTCCGCTTACCTGTAGAATCTGCCGGTGAACCTTCTCTCAAGGCCAACGTTCACAATGATCAAGAGCTCGGCGACAGCGGAGTTGTCGTCACGAAATCTGTTATTGCCGATGACCTGCCGCTGATGTTAGCCAAGGATCAAATTTCTGTTTGAAGTGGATTGACATCGCTCCCCGTCAAAATTTGCAAGTTTATATCGGGGGAGCAGGAAACAGTGGTATTTCACAAATTTATAAAAATCTTAATTAAATTAGTGAGTGGGCTACTATCAATGAATCCTAATAGCAAGGGTACCTTTTATAAAACTTTGTAATCTCATGAAATGAAAAGCGATTATCCCTCAAGAACTGAGGAGTAATTTGATTCAAGTGACGATCATCAAGTGAAATCCGAAAACAGAAAAGTCATTATCACTCAAGTTTCGACTATCTTAACTGATCTTAAATAAAGAGGATTCGGGTTCCCAACGATTTGATTTTGCGAAAACCGTTTTCGATGATTCTTTTTGCACTGGAAACCAAATCATAGTTTTTTTCGCTCTCTACCAATATAATCCTAAATATATATAAAATAGGGGAGAGATGAGGAAAGCCAGACTCTTTTGTATAAAAACTTAAAACTCATAATGCACTTAACCTATTACTCATCTTGTAGATGTTTTAAATACTATTAAAGTTTGAATCCAATTAGCACGTGGATCCGCTTGCATGTGCATACATGGTGACACACATATATTTTTAACTGATTCCCAATTTTGTTCACGTTTCATTTTAATTGCATGTTAAAGATATGCAGAATCTATTAGATAAATAGATACGTCAATTTAATAATTTCTTCTTTAGGTGTAGAATTATGTGTAGGGGTACAGTATTCGAAAAGTAATATATTAAGTTCTCGTATTATGTAATTTATAATTATTAAATCAATTGATAGACGCTCCATGTGAATAACTCACTAGCGACGTGATCATCATAATCACTCAAATACAAATTTACGAGTATACCCGATGCTAGATTTGCGCAGAACTTTTTCAATATAATAAATACGTTCAGGTTTGAAAGTCAATTAATAATCGTGAAATAAGTAAATGTTTAAAATAAATTATTCAGGAAGCTTTTTGGGTTGCCATTATTTAACAATTTAATAATGGCTGCTTAATAGCACTATATATGTATGTATAAGTAAATATGTAAGTTTACTTACTTAGAGGAGTTGAAATCCGGGTGACTCGCTGTGTGTGCACGTCTGTAGATTTGTCCCTTGACAAACAAGTGAGGACGTGTTCGTAAATGGGCGTGATCGGACTACTACCACGTCTACAAAACGCAATAATCGAAAGGTTATAAAATATTATAACTAAGCACTTAATTAAAATATAAAACTTTAATAGGGTGAGGGGATAGCAGTAGCAAGGGACATCTGCGGACTAAAACTAAAAAAAAAACAAGTAAGGAAGGGCTAAGTTCGGTTGAGTACTTCCTGAGATATGGTTTTTGGTCCGTAAGTGGGCGACGCCACGCCCATTTTCAATTAAAAAAAAAAAAACCTGGATGCAGCTTCCTGTGACATTTCTTCCGTAAAATTTAGTGTTTCTGACGTTTTATGTTAGTCGGTTAACGCACTTTTAGTGATTTTCAACATAACCTTTGTATGGGAGGTGGG
>NW_017536999.1:64185-78960 GCF_001853355.1 Bactrocera latifrons | reverse complement strand
TTTGGTATATATAACCCTATATCTGACTCTTTTCGTTTTAGGACTTACAAACAACCGTTATGTGAACAAAACTATAATACTCTCTTTAGCAACTTTGTTACGAGAGTATAAAAAAAATGGTTGTGGAACCACCCTCTAATTTGTTTAATATGCCTATCTACTAAACCACTAAAGCTACTTACTTCGAACAAATCGTATAAGAACTAATAACGACAGTGTAAAAATGAATGAAAAGGGATGATAACCCCGCTCACTTCCCATCTAACGGTACTGTTAAAAACAACTAAAGCGCAATGAATAAATAACTAAATACGACATAGACTTGCAATTATACACCCGGTCTGGTATGTCCAGGCTTTATAAGAGCTGGTGTAAGAATTGGACTATGGGCGTGGCATACATACATATCTCGAGGCCCGATCGACCGAATTTCACTAAATTCGGTACGTGAAATTCTTCTCATTTTTACAGCACATTAGGAGTGTGGGTTCAATCGGATCAATACTTCCCTATGCCTCGTATACCTTATAAGAGGTTTTCGCAATTCCGGGTAATTTTATACCGCATATATCGTTATCTCAATGAAAATGAGAGAGCCTGTTTCACTCATAACAGTGTATCTTTTTTCAAGGAACAAGAAATAATCACACGAAGCCAATCTTGTGAATAGATGGTTGATCGGTACAATCGTGACTCTATGCGATTATCATCGTGTAAAGTCTATCGTGGAACTCGTTTTCTTATACGTTAGACAGATTTGTCCAGTTAGCCCCTATTTTAAGTTAGCTACTGAAAACTCAACCAGAATCGCCCTCTATTGTTATTGCCTCCGAGCTAACCAAAATTAAAATTGTTACTAAAGTCCTTTTCAATTGTGACAAGGGAGATTACCGCGGATTCCAATGTTACTATCTAGAAAATTGTTTAAATGGAACTCTGACAAAAATTTCATCCGAAGATGTTGCTATAGAGGAGTTAAAAATGAACTTCAAAAGAAAATGAATTAAATATTTGACAAATTTGAATTCAATTCAATTCTGGCGTTGATCCGTGATTCAAATTACTGCATTTTACATATGCTCTGGCCATTTTTTTAACACTTTTATAAAGGGTGCTGAGAATAGCGCTGGTATGTCGGAATCTTCGGATGAGTGTGAAACAGAATTATCATTTGATATTTAAGCCACCATAAATAATCAGCCTGCTAAAATATGAAATGTAACTTGGCCAATTTATCTACAATTATCAGAATCCAATAAAAATGTGGGTTGACATGAAAAGTATTTTTTCAGAGGCTTCAAAACATTTACCCTTGTGGTCACTTCAGTTCCGAATGAACAATTATTTTCTAAAGACGGAGCAACTATCACACAGATCGCATAGAAATCGGTTGAGAGGGAAAGACTTTCCACGTTGTTGTTTTTAAATTCGGTTTTGAAAAAAACATTGATACATTGAAAACGATGTTTCACTTTACGATATTTGCATCCCTTAAGTCAGAACACAAACAGTTATTTTATACGTAACTAACGACTTACTTCATAGGAAATAACGGTACTATGAATGTAGTGCAAGCATGAATCTTTTAAATGCTTAACAATAAGTCATTATCATTATAAGAAAATCTATGTACCAAAATCTGTGTACAAAGTATGCCGTTATGTATAATTATTTGGCAAAGGTTTGAACGATAGGCGGGGCCCCGCCCACTTTTTTGTGGAATCACAAAAGATTTCGACAAAATCCAAAAAAACTGTTCAAGCCCCGCGCGAAGAGTGCACCTGTGCCCGATTGGTCTGGCGAGAGAGCCGCATCGCAAACCAAACAGTTACTATTTGAGGATGTAACGATATTTCAACAAGGCTTGCGGATTATCATCACTCCAAATTCGACAACTTTTCTTGTGAAACTCAAATTCGATATCCATCACGTTTTGTATATATAAATAAATTTGTGTATGTATATGTAAGGAAAGCTGCTTAGAAGCCCTGTGTTGAACTGATACCGTACATTTAACACACTTTGAGTGTTATTGTGTATGTTTGCTGCTGAGTAGAATACGAGGCCCCGCCAGTTTTCAGGTGCTCAAATTCGTAGAGGGGTCTAAGAAACATGTAAGGAGATGGGGTTGCTTCAACGACGGCGCTTAGATCAAAATTATAAACGACGCTATATTTTTCCGGTCAACGACTACGAAAACGCTTTCTTAAAAGACAATTGCTCGCCGATACCTAGGGATAACACTTGCTAACGATTTCCGTATGACTGTCGCACAAAGAACGAAAGATCTGTCCACTGATTTGGTCAGAGAGCTTGGTTATGATACTGTGGCTTTGAGAATTCAAGTCAACTAAACAACCCCACGGTGTCTTTTTTTCTGAATGCACCAGGGAGCTGATGGCACAGTTGAGCAAAAACAAAGTGGAAGCTAACGTCCAAATATCCTTTAACAGTCTATTTAGCAATGTTGTTTGCTCCCTGGCTAACGAGAAGTAATTGTGCGAATGAGCTATCGTGCTATCGTGACGAACAAAAACGAGTAAAATAAAATAAATAAAAACATATTAGAGCAAGTTCCAACGCGAGGCTAAGACGCGGTGATGACAACTGACGACGGAACTATATAACCTGTAGAGTTCTTAATATCCTTCGACATGTCAGGGGTGTCCTCTCATAAGTTGAAACTGATTGTTGTGGTGCCTGTCATACTGATACATAACCGGACGCGCCCAGACTATGTAAAGGCACTAAGTTACGTATCACAGTGCTGAGACGGCACAACGTCCTGACCACTACTTGAGGGGCAGTATTGATACCCAAAATCCTTATAATACCCATAAACTTACCCTTCTACTTCAAACGTCTACAATTTCCTGTAAAAAAGGTTTTATCTATCACAATAAAAAAGTCAAGGATAAACTCTAAAAGTAATCATCATTTACTTGGTCTTACTTCTCCCACGGACAATTGTACGTGGGTTGCTCGCGTGTGTCGAGAGCAACCAATTTTTTTATTTACGCAGAAAACAATAAGTGCCGCAATCTTGTTTAGTAATTATTTTTACTTTAAATACACAATTTATTTACCTTAATAAACCGCGGATAACACCGAGGGCAAAGCTAGTCTTTCTTAAATATTGCGTACTTTTCAGGCAAGTTAAAAAAGTACATTATCACTGAGTCAAGTACATTGAGCTAAAGGAAGACTATGTTAAGATGTTGTTGGAATACTATATCACATAGTATATCGAGTTAAAAGGAGGCAATGTTGAAACATCTTTGATTTGCTTAAGTAAATTTTTACGAAAACAATTTGATCACGAATTCCATGTAAATTTGTTCACACGGAACAAACATATTTATATGTATGTGTTATAATTCAAGGAAAGTTATTTGTCACAGCACTGAGAAATTTACGGCTGCACTGAACCGCGCTAAAGACAATGAACTTTCTGTGTAAGTATGTATGTAAGTAAATTCTGTAAAAATAAATTTGTGGAAGTGATATGTATTGCATAAATTGAATATTTTAAACATACCAAAACTTTAAAGGAGCGATTTACACTCGCAATGACCAGATGGGCTAAAAATCTCTAAACTCTTTTCTTCACGGTCAGACAGGTGAACGGGAAAGCGTGACATTGAAAATATATTAAATGAAATGAAAAAATATCAAAAAACAGTATTTTATTGTACATTTATTCACATTCCTGCAATATCTTCTTGACACCTGTCTGGGTCAATTAACGCTTTCAAAACTTAGCGAGAATTCTTCAATAATTATACATTTGAATGTCAAGTTTACACTCCAGAACTTCAACAGATACAAGTATGTATATACATACGAGTAACATATATGGCACGCAAAATACTTACTTGCTTTTAAATTATAATTACTCATACCAGAATCAGCAAATCCAGCTCGTAAATTAGGCATAAATAAGTGAACTAAATAAATAAAATATCAATCATTTAATAGGCAGATGCCTTTATTAATTGATTATTTCCATAAAGAGGAAGAATAACTAAATGAAAACCTAAAGCAACAGACTAGATAGTAACGCTTTTTATTATTAATTTACTTTTTTGTTGCACTTCACGTAATGAGCTACGTTATATGCCAATTAGTGTTAACGGATATTTTCTCATTGTATATACATACATATATATATATGTATATGTACATATGTATGTATACCATATATACATATATTATTTTTTATGTACATACTATGCAGCAAAGAGGAAGCTAGTCAATTCAATGTTCGAACTTGGAGCGATTTAATTAGATTTTTTTAGTTATGGTTATGAAACTTTAGAAAATTTTTAAAAATAGTAAGCAATACTACGCCTGAGCTGAGCGGAACCGAATATTAGACACACTCATGCTAAGTTGTTTAACTTAGATTACGAGATAAGTTCACATATAATATGTGCCGTGAGTAAAATTACATACATTAAATACTTTCTTATTTCTATATGAATATGTATGTATGTACAAGATTATTCTAAATCTATTGCACGAAATGTCAATCAATTGTAGCAAAATCATTGGCCATATATACAGTCGTATTATAAAGAACGGTGAAAGGTGAATGAGAAATTTTGTCACTGACAATTATCATCAAAACTTTCTTGCATGGCACTTGACAATATAATGGCCATACACACATAATTATTTTTCATACCTGCTACTTAACGCTTTATTACCCATTATTTTAGCTTAACATTTTTTACTTGTGTATATCTCGAATATATCCTCTTTACAAGGCAGCATTGTTTGTGTCTTCTGCACAATCTAGCAGCCCTTATATTAGTACCTTCGTAAAAGAAATATACACATACATATGTACATATATGCAATACACCAACTTGAATTTAAAGTATCACGAACACTTTATATGTATTGTATATTTTGCTAGTATATAGTACAGATTTGTTTATATGACCTCATAAGATATAATAAACAAAAACAAAATTCAAATTATACTATATATAGGCATTTTTTTGAAAATAATTATACATATACATATCTATAAATTTGCAGGGGGCACATGTGGGTTACAATTTTTGAAAAAGTGGACTTGGCTCCGGCCTCTAGTAGATTTAATGAACATATCTCCTAGACCTACAGCCACAAACCCTACCAAATTTGCTTAGGACAATTCTTATAAGACCTATTACCAACATTGTGGAAATGGATGAAATCGGATGAACTCTTGGGGATGAACTCCCCATATATAATAAATTAATAACAAAGTACGCCAGAGACATTAAATTTGACCCCTAAGATAGCATGAGAGCTCTTTATATGAGCCGATGTAAAAATTGGAACGAATGTGGCACCTCCCACTTTTAGGTAGAATCATATATCTTAGGAAATGCTGGACCGATTGCAACAAAATTTTAAATTGCATTTCATTCTTTCACCTTCCGGTATACAAATCGAGAAAAAATTAAAGTAACGGCATAAAACTTTGCACAAATAATCCCTTAGGATATTCCATCTCATGACCAAAAGTTGTTCAAATCCAACAAAACTGTTCAATCCCCTAGGTACCGAAGAATTTTTCCGCAAATATCGGTCAATATGTGAGATATATAATTCAGGGATAATCTTGCCCTGACAATGGTACATATGTATATTCCAAAAATGAGTTGAATCATTTTAACACTTCCTTATCCCCCATATATATAACACAACAATTTTCGAACTTTCAGGTGACTATATATTGCATATATAGGCCAATATGTAAATTATCTCGATGAAAATGAGAAAGCGTGTTTTACTGATAACAGCCTGCCTTTGTATCTTGGGCGGAAACTAGACCTAGCGTCCATATATTAATAGTATTTAGAATTTACAAAAATAAATAAAATTGGCTCGATACCAACCTCAACTCCCATGTACTACATATATACATATGTATAATGATTTTAAATTTTCTAACAAGCACTTTGTAGAATATGTCGATCAGTACATAAATTTCCTTACATAAGTCTCTCTAACTCGAAGTTTTTTAGTGGATTATGGTGATTCGAGTTAGGAAAACCAACCAGACAACTTAGAAGAATGAGAAGGTGCAAATCGATTTTTGTGTGACTCCAAAAAGATAATACACCATACTCGCTGCCATTTAGCAGAAATATGTGTAAAACGACTGTTTATGTGAAATTGATAAAATGCGGAAAATTAGTCGAAGAAGTCGTTTTCTTACCTTTTCAATAATATTTGCTCATTTTGGTGTTACAAAGTTAAGAAGTCAATATGTCTCATAGGGATCATTCCTTTCATTATTGGCCTTTTGACTTGCATATATTTTAATTGCCTTATATTCAATCGTATTTATTGACATGGGTATAATTTTGCTAATTTGTATGATTGCATATAGGAGGATGGAGTCATGTGTCCAGCATAGATGAATATGTTGCAGCCAAGATTCGCACCCGCCTCTGAGCAGCAAAAACGCACGTCAACAAGCACAAGGAAGGTTCGACGCCGAGAAGCTGCAATTTTCCACTCGACTTGCACTCCTGCTCTCTGAGAGTACTCGTCAACAACTCGATATAAGGGAACTGTGGGACGGTATTTCAAGTTCCTTACGTACAACTGCAACCGAAACCATAGATTTTTGGAAAATGTGAAATAACAGCGGGTACAATGAGGAGTGCCGTGTCGCAGCGGAGAGAAAGCAGACTGCCTACGTTACAACGTTAAAATCAACCACAACCCGTGTGGGATGGGATAAATACTGAGAGTTGAAGATGGGAGCGCAACCGACAGGGTTACTGTTCTACGAAAAAATGCGGCGACTAACAGAAGGTTTCAAGACCGGAGCATACTCTTGTAGAACCCCCAGAAGTGATCTAGTGACTGATGCCCAGAGAAGTTCGAATTGCACCTTGTCAATGTGGCGTTAGGCATGGAAAATCAACAACTGACCAGACCATGAATGTACATTCTGTCAAATTTGAAATAAAACACAAAGAACTTATAAATCATCTAAATTTATTATATATAGTATCTGAGGCAATACACTTCTTCCAACGAACAATCCAATCATCGAAAGACTTTTTATACCCTGAATAGGGTACGAGTATATTAAGTTTGTCACGAAGTTTGTAACACCCAGAAGGAAGCGTCGGAGACGCTATAAAGTATATATATATAAATGATAAGCATGTTGTGCTGAGTCCATTTAGTCATGTCCGTCTAACTGTCTGTCCGTCCGTCTGTCCGTCTGTCTGTTTATATATATACGTACCAGTCCCTCAGTTTTTAAGATATTGTTTTGAAATTTTGCAAACGTCATTTTCTGCTGCTCATTTGTCGGAACTGCCGATATCAGATCCCTATAACATATAGCTACCATATAAAGTGAACGATCGGAATCAAGTTCTTATATGGAAAACTTTCACATTTAACAAGATATATTCACGAAATTTTGTACAGATTATTTTTTAAGGCAACAATGTAATCTCCGAAGAAATTGTTCAGATCGGTTAACTATAGCATATAGCTGCCAATAGAAACTTAATGATCCGAATCAAATGCTTGCATGGGAAACTTCCTCATTTGACAATATGTATATCTACACGAAATTTGGTTTGACTTATTGTTCATATAAATAATGTAATATCGGAAGAAATTGTTCAGATCAGCTCACTATAGCATATAGCTGCCATAAAAACCGAACGATCGGAACCTTTGCATATGACGTGGCATCTTCACGAAATTTGATATGGATTACTGCTTCAGGTAATAATATAATCTCCGAAAATTTGTTCAGCTCGGATTAATATAGCATATAGCTTCCATACCAACTGAACACATATGTAGTTACTAAAAGAAATGCACCTGTGAAGAATATATTAGGTTCGGTGCAGCCGAAGTTAACGTTTTTTCTTGCTCAAGCTATATTCCGGGATGGCCTTCAGTTCTCGTTGCGAATTAGTTTTGATGTCTTCAAAGCATTGAAGGCGAGTTCCACGAAGTGCTAATTTGAGTTCTGGAAACAGGAAAAAGGGGCCATATCTGGAGAGTACGGTGGTAGTTTAATGATATTTGTTGACTCGTCCACAATGATCGCTTTGAGCGCTGGTGCATTATCGTGCTGCAAAATCCAAATGTTGTTCCGCTAAAAGTCTGGTCTTTTGCGACGAACATTCTCTCTCAAATGCTTCATAACGCCAAGATAAAATCTTTATTGACGGTTTGGCTCTCCGGTAAGAATTCTATTGAACAACACCACGAATATCGAGAAAACGGTCTGCATCACCTTGATTTTCGATTTGCTTTGGCGCGGTTTTTTCCGGTTCGGCTAATTTTGTTTTTCTTCACTTCTTCTCGCCCCTCTTTGAACGATTTATACCAATCGTCAACTTGAGTTTTCGACATGACCAAATGTTTTTTTCAACATTTCCAACTTTTTCGCACAAGAAATTTCGTTTCCAAAACAAAATTTCACTCAAACTCTTTGTTCAATATTTTAATTCATAGTAAAAATCGCAACGTACACAAAAGGTTAACTTGTTCCTAAAGACGTTGTAAATAAACTAAATGCCAAAAAGTTGTGCCAACCTGGGAAAATAATTTTTAAATATTCTCAGCGGAAAAGTATAGAATAAGAATTTCTGGGTACTTATTTGACAGAATTTAATACGCCTGTATAAGCCGTGTTGGAACAACAAAAA
Source organism: Bactrocera latifrons (assembly GCF_001853355.1). NCBI lineage: Eukaryota > Metazoa > Arthropoda > Insecta > Diptera > Tephritidae > Bactrocera > Bactrocera latifrons. The sequence goes on along the minus strand of NW_017536999.1, from coordinate 70,267 downwards.
GTTTAAGTTAAACATTTAAAGTCGGTTTTCAAATTGTAAACTAAAATTAAGATGAAAGAATTAATTAAAAATAATAACAATGTTTGTAGTTAACTAAAAGATCATAATGTAAATTTATTTGTGTACATATGAATATATAAATATATATTACATATGAAATATATTTACCGATTGGAAGTAGTTTCGTAGTATCAGGACGTTGTCTAAAATTCTCAATTAATAAATAATCTTCAAATGAATGAATTTTTTCATTTAATTAATTTTACGGATATATTTAATAATTCAATTAACAAAGCAAACATTTAAACGACACAATTGCGTTTGTTTTGAACTCCAATTGTAACTAATTGTAAAAATTTTACTTTCCGGTTGGCACAGTGAAATGTAAAATTTGTTTACACTATAACTTTACTTGGTATCCAGCTCTCAAGTAATTGCTCAAGAAAAAAAAATACATTATTTCTCTCAGAGTTATGTACAAAAAAGGTAGTAGGGGGCGGGGCCACGCCTACCAAAAAAATTACGTCCACATATGCCCCTCCCTAATGCGATCCTTTGTGCCAAATTTCATTTCAATATCTTTAATATAATATTTATTTACGGCTTAGTTATGACACTTTATAGGTTTTCGGTTTCCGCCATTTTGTGGGCGTAACCTTCTTATGGAGCCAAGAAATACGTGTACCAAGTTTCATCATGATATCTCAATTTTTACTGAAGCTACAGCTTGCACGGACGGACGGACAGACGGACGGACGGACAGACAGACATCCGGATTTCAACTCTACTCGTCACCCTGATCACTTTGGTGTATATAACCCTATATCTGACTCTTTTAGTTTTAGGACTTACAAGCAACCGTTATGTGAACAAAACTATAATACTCTCTTTAGCAACTTTGCTGCGAGTGTATAAAAATGTGAATAAAGTGTGTTTAATGTGGTGAAATAGCGTCTTGAAATGTACGAATTTTGCGAATTATTGAACTTTAAGGTCGAATATTTGCGGTACCTATTACCCTACATATTTTTTAATCAGGAGGATTTCCTCTTTCCAACGGTACCTTCAGATCGCGGCGCCAAAAAAATCGGAATTGTGCCCTATATAGGATGTTCACGGAGCATAGAGGTTATTTTTAATCTAATAACCACATAATCCGATAACTACCTTACCGTGAACAGACTAATACATTTGTTAGCAAATCTTTTAACAGTATGTTACAGGTTACAAATTCTTTTGCTAGCGCAAAGCTTACCGAAGTGTTATAGATAACAAAAAGTATTTGTTACCCGAATGTCTGTGGTTGGTTTGGTTATCAAGAACAAGCAGTAACAAGCATATCTACCATTTGTTACTTCTAGCAAATTCAATTCTTTTAAATAAAATTCAGTTTTTTTTTTATTATTTCTTATAACTTAAAACTAATATATATATATAAGTAATAATAAGAAAACTTATATTAATTTAGCCTTAAGTTTATGTTTTTTCTGTTTAAAACGATTGTGGCATAAGCCCACAAATCTCCGGAGCTCCCCACATATAGTGTTTGTGGTTTTATTCTTTATAAGTTAAGGCATTCAAATATATACCTGTAAACAAACCTACCAAAATCTAGCCCTACGCACTTTAACTTTAGTAGTTATTTCTTCTCCTTGCGCCCCTCTAAATTGTAGCGGTACATTAGATCGTCAGAAAACATACCACGCAGTATGCCGTCCACACTGCCTTTTGCGCCCTTTGACTTTAATATTAGCCGCATCTGTAAAAAAAAACAAAAAAATTAAGTAAATTATAATGCAATCGCATAATATTTAAAAACGCAATATTTACCATAGCATCCGTGCTTTCCTTTTGTGAAAGTTTGTCTTTCACGAAGTGCACATGCTCTTCCGATTTCATGGGCAGTTTCGAAGCGAGCTCCACGTAGTGCTCGCCCTCCAAGTCACCGGTGATGTGGCTTATTGAATGGTGCGTCTTTGCCGCTATGACGTGGCATTCGCGCAATAATTTACTTTGTGCCTGCACCTCGACCTTTTCTGGCATCTAGAAAATTAAAATATAAAAATTAGCTTCTGTTTTCATTTGGTAATGTAATACTGCGTTACTTTCTTTGTCTGTTAGGGAGTTTTCAATGGCAGTGAGATGGGTCTCAATGGCATCCAGCTTCTGGATTATATATGAGAAACATAAATGTATTTTTATAAAGCAAGTACAAATATATTTATATATTAATACATTATACCTCCATGGCCGACAGACGATGGTGGCGGTACCACAATTTGTGATGGTTCTACTGAAGGAGCGCAAACGAGATTCTAAGATATTTTTTTAAGCACCTTATCTGTAAGAAATTATTATTAGAAAATTCAAAATATTTATGATCAATACAACCTCTATGAGGGCTCAACGGGTGTGAGCATTCCACTTCGGAATTCATTTCTTCTGCGAGGTCATCGAAATTCATTCTATGAAAAATCATAAAAAAGGTGATAATAAGTGGAACTAAAAGAATTTTATCATCTATAGGTATGGAAAAATACTTATATTTAATATCTAACCTACTTAAAACTACCTCGTTTTCTGAAACTTTACCTACAAGTATGCCCAAATCTGCAGAAGCAACGGGCTCTTGAAAATAGTCGTATGTCTCAGAAAAAAAAGGCCTATAAATTTCTATTTTTTCTCCAATGAGTTTTATAGGCCCTGCTTTCTCTGAATAACAAAATTATCAAATAACGCAGCTTCTCATTCATTACGGACATATTTCCTTTAGAAATAAGTAATTTTAAATTTTTTTTCATTACACCTAAATCTATCAAATGCATTGGTTTCAACGGAAACTGTGAAACCATATTAAATTTTTCAGATTCCAATATAATTTCTTTCTCCCTATACTCTAATCTATGATGTCCCCCATATCTCCTAATTCTAAAACTTTCATCAGTTCGCGCTGATCCCACAATGGTTGAAAAATTAATTCTACCTTTCAGATAACGGCAGATTTTGGGCAAATGTGTATGAGAGAAAGGGGAGAGCGCGAGCGGGTGAATCAAAAATACATAAAATAAGCAAAAACTTTATACTGTTCAGAGTTCTTTCGCGTAGAACTCCTTTCTGCAACTTTTTTCTTTTATAAAAAATTGCTAAAGATTTTTAGCGTTTTCCATTTATGTATTTGGTGTATAAAGTTTTTGCTTATTTTCTTTTGTTGACAACTAGGCAGATATGGCAATACCATTTATTTGCTAGAGTGGGCACACAGGTAAGACGTATCACATCTGGCAGCACTATTTGTCAGTTATTTTATTATTTCATTCTCTCTATATTCTTATTGGAAATTTACAGTTTTAACTGAATCCTAAGTTTTTAATTTTAAGAAGCGTCACTTCTTGTACAGACGCCAACAAGTAAAAAAGTCTTTTGAGTTATCTTAATAAATAATCGTTTAAATATTAAATGTGGTGTATTATTCTCGCCACATAATTGGTGACTCCTACAATTTAACGACACACGCAGGTAGATCAACCAATTATGGTATATTAACATCCCCACATAATTGGTGACCCGACGACTGAACAGCACACCATAATTGGTACAACTACAGTTTAACAACACTACATCACCTTGCCACCCAAACGGCCAACACAATACGCCACCTGTACGCCCTCGGCCTCGGCAGCGGACAAGAAATACAATGGGCGTCCAGAACCAATCTTACGAACCTTTTGCCAGCGCTAGCCGCCGGCGATGGTACCACGACTTACTACATTAGCGCCAGCGATTTGTATCAGCCTAATTGATTGCCACCACCATCGGCATGTCGCCGCATTTGGCTAGTACAGCGCAACAACATGGCCACAACCAGCAACAACAACAACAGCAAACCCAACACGTACAAATGCAACTGAAATCGCATGACCTGTCGCTGGAGCAGCGCATATAAGTACAGCACCGCTTATGTACCATCAGCAACAGCAAACACCACCACCACTGCCGCAAACTTTGTAGCAGCAGCAATCACCATCATCATTTTGCTAGCAACAGTTCCTCCATAACCTGATGTACGAACTACCCAACCTCTAAATTCATCAGCACATAATACCACAACCTCCGACTATATATCAATTATCGCAGGCACCACAAGTCGTCATCATGCAACACGCATAACCACAAATGACGCTATAACCACTGCAGCACATATCAACGGTACATATGATTGACATCAATTTGAGTCCACAATGTATCGCTTCATCTGCAGTGAATTCGACTCAACGCACTTTGCATCAGTCGCCTCCTCCACGCTGCATGCAACACTATCAAGTGCACAACGCCACAATCAGCCCCCACGCACGTTGAAAATCGGCCGCCGCGCAACGCTTCAATACCCTACGCATCGCATTACCAACAACGGTAACACATCGCCAACTATTCATTTATGACCGCATATTGAATACGAAATTCCTCGTCGACACTGTCACGGATATTTCGGCAACTCCATTTTCTCGTAAACTCAAAGTAGTAACTCCTTTTCGACCGCAAGCTGCAAACGGTAGCAAAGTCGGAACCTACGGAGATAAAGCGCTCAACTCAGACTTGCACGTTTAGGCTCGTATGCAACCATCATAGCCCTAACCGAGAACTGTTCAACAACCACTTAACTATATCTAATCGGTCGCTTGTAGACCCTAACCCAGTCTCGCACATGTAGGCTCCTATGCAACCGTCATAAATAAGCCTAACCGAGAACTGCACAACAAAGACTTAACCATACCAAGTGGCCAGTGGAAACAGTACGCCGCACAGCCGTACTCTCACCCAGCAAATTAATTCGCAACAACCACTTAACCATACCAATTGGCCAGTGACAACAGTACGCCGCACAGCCGTACTCTCACCGAGCAAATAAATTCGCTACATACTTCAACCAGCCTAACTACACCAAGAACCCGAACTAGGATCTAGTAATGGAACGCAACCTTAAGAAAAAAAGTCGAGCATTTTACATTTTACATATTAGTAGCATCACCACTCTTCCTCATCTCTCTATCTTCCATTCTACTGTCAACTCTACTGTCGTTGGCAAATATAGKATCAAATTGAAGTTAGCGAGAACGACAACTGTTGGCCTGAAGTCGTGTAGTCGTGCAGCTGTCAAAATAGGTCCGTCCATAAGAACGTGTGTATTTTAATATTTGACAGATGTCGTTTACAGTCTGTCGTGAGCATTGTATTCCACACATCACTTCTTGTACAGACGCGAACAAGAAAAGAAGTGCACTGTATAACCCTACAAGTAACAAAAGAATCAGCTGTTTTCCAAGAATTTTTCACTGATCGAAATCTGCCTTTTTTAGGCACAGATATGTAATGTAAAACTTTCAAGAATATTTTTGGAACAAAAGATTATTGGATGTTTATTGCTCTTCCTCACCACCTCTGAGATTACAAAGTAGGCGCGCTACCGATCTGTTTTGGGTGTTCGGCTCCCCAGGAGGCCTATTTTCACCCTTTTTATATATACAGTTTTAAATCAATCTACTTATTATAAAAAATATGACTAGACAAAAATAAACATATAAAGTCAGTTCATAAATATTAATTACATTAAAAATATAACATTGACCATATATGTATGTCAAAACAATCAACTGGAAAATATTTAAACAAAAAGCAAAATAAATATAAAAAAAATTAGGTAAACAAAAACGAACTTAAAAAACAAAAAAAAATATTGATAATAAGCGTTCAAACCTAATCACTAAAATTCAGATCAAGGTAACTATGGAAATGCGGCCTTCGACAGATAAACTTTTTGACAAATATAAAATAGTTCAGASTGACAGACATATATACATATATGTAAATTCCGACTCATATAGGCAGGTAAACGGACGTGATTACTATTTATGTATGTGTAACACACAAGAACTTTACGTTTTTGAAATCACTTTGTTTTACTTTTTTATTAAAAGCGTTTACTAAGAAATATGTTCTAATTCTAATGAATAGACATTTTATAATATCAGAATTACAATTTTCACAACAATAGTACGGTTCTACGTTAACCATTTTTTCAAATAAT
>NW_017536999.1:56871-64065 GCF_001853355.1 Bactrocera latifrons | reverse complement strand
GGCATTAAACAATTATGTTGTTTAAAATATTTATAGTACAAATAACCGCAAAAATACATAAAAGTATTTTTATGTAGAAAGCTGCTTTCATCTACGTCCATGTTTACCTCGATTTGTATATTTTGCAATGAGGTAGAATTGGTAGGTCTTGGTAAACTTTGCCAAGAGGTATTTTGAACCAAAGCGTCGTTGTAAGCGCTTTTGAGGGAGCTATTAGAAAATTATTCACACTGGTCAACTGGCAAGAGTTCGCAGTTCCCTTTATCTACACAACGAATATATCATATGCTCCAGACTTGTCCGAAAAGATATGAGAAACGCTGAGGAGTTATTCTCACATCATATACATAGTTTTTACACAAATATTATATAAATAATTTTATTATAAAATTAGAAAAGTTTAATAATATATTGATATAATAATTAATATTTTGGACAAAACTGATTAAATTTAATATTTAGAAATTTAAATAATCGAAAAATATTTCAATATTGTACAAAAATGAAGAAGTGTTTTGAGTTATCTTAATAAATAATCGTTTAAATATTAAATTTGGTGTATTATTATCGCCACACTATTATGCAACCCTATTCTTGTTGTGCAAATGCAGTGATTTTAACTAAAATATAAACAATTAAAATATTTGCAATAAATATTAAAAAAATTAATATACAAAAACATTATAGTGAAGTGTTAGCATGTGAAAGTGGGCACGATTCCGATTACTTTGGCGGACGGGTAAAAAAACCGAATTTCCGTATAAATGGGGTATGTCCGGATAGGGGAGCTTCTCTAGAGGAGGAATATCCAAAAATAATATAAAAATTACTTATATTTTTTTTTAAATTTTCACTATTAAAAGTTCAAAAATATGTACTAATAACACAAGGTATTTCTCTATCTTCCATTAAATTTATTCACGTTTTTCACTCTGTATATTTAAATATACACTCTAAACATTGAAATAAGTTCACATTTCAATTTTTTTTTTAATATTTCACGTAAGTTTATTAATTTAAAAACCACTTAGGGACCTCGGCGTTGCAAAGGTTAGATTGTTTACCATTATTGTCACATCTTAAACACCAAATATGTAGGATTCTTAACGATTTTTCTTTGTTTGTTTTTTTGCGTGATTCTTTTTTCTACATTAATTATAATAAAAAATACTTTCTAACATTTTTTAAGTTAAAATTGAGTTGTGAAAACTTTTTCCACATATTATACATTTTACATATAGTATGCATATGTATAATATGTGATTTATATTTAATAAACACATATAAATCAAACTCTATGATAATATAGTATTATAAAATTTATATAATATCATGTCGGGATGACTGAAGTACTTTCGCGTAGTACCCCTTTCTGTGTTGGCGGGTGGACTGAAGTACTTTCGCGGAGTACTCCTTTCAGCGTTGGCGGCCTTCGGCCGCGCTTTAAAAAAATAACCCTGGCCGAGCGAATACCCGGGTGAACTGAGTACTTTCGCGGAGTACTCCTTTCTGCGTTAAAAATAAAAAAAATATATATTGAGTTTTTGTTATAAAGTGGTTAAATTTGTTGGTTACCATGCACTCATATTGAACGAAAATTTGAATTTTCGTACTGTACTAATATACTTTACACTTTATTACTTAATATTATTATATAATATTACTAATACATGTATATAATATTACTTATTTGCTCAATAAATTTAAAAAAGAAAATATCCATATGCATGAATAGAGGAATTTTTGCGAAAAAGAGGAATTTCAGCGAACTGCCTTATCATGGCAGCGCTCCATTTCGTCGTAATTTTTGGTAAACAAATGGGGTTAAAACGAGTGCAAAATTTAATTTTTAAAATTCAGATTTTTTAGGTAAAAAACCTGCTAAAAGTGTCAGATATGGAGTTATTTACAATTTTATAGTATAATTTAATTAATTTGAAGTGAAAAATGTGAATAAAGTGTGTTTAATGTGGTGAAATAGCGTCTTGAAATGTACGAATTTTGCGAATTTTTGAACTTTAAGGTCGAATATCTTCTAAACTAAGCGTTTGCGGTACCCATAACCCTAATCAGGAGGACTTGTGCCGAAAAGTGCATAACATAGGTGAAAAAGTTATTCACGATATACAAATTATCAATTCAAAAGTTTTAATTCTTTTAACTTTAAATGCAAATATCTTTAAAACTATAAGTCAGCGGCAACTATATATATATATATTTTCGTGATCTGGAGAACGTCACCTTTCCAGTGACACCCATTTTATCCCCGAAATTCGGGGATGCTATTCTAAATTTTAAACACTATTTGAATTAAATATGTACAATTTAGCTTTAATAATTTAAAACTTACTCCCCTATTTGTTTGTTATACGCAATAGATTTGAATTTTCCAAATGGTCTGTAATATTAAAATTTTTAATTATACACAGAACATTCAATTCACAATGCTTACCTTTTCCTCCTTGTTAAGCTTTTTCGATTTCTCTATATAAAAGAAATTAATAATATACATATATATAGTATATATAATAGAAATTAATTATAAAATCATTCATTCATTGCTTTTCGCTCTTTGCTTATTGAGTTTGTTAAAACGGTATAACGGTTTGTTCTGCGTTTATATTACGCTCGTGCTTTGTTTGTGAATTAATTTTTTATCGTTTTATATCTTTTCAATCACTTAATTTCTTAATTTGTTAAACTAAAATTCGCGTTTACTATGGCCCNATAGATTGTTTTTATATTTTCTTCCGTAGCGTTAGAAAGGAGGGAAATCGGGTCTGTGTTGAAGTGGAATCTCTCTTATTCTCATACAAAAGCGTAATTGATGACGGAGAGTATGAGTGCCAGCAAAGATGGGCCAATGAGCGAACGCTTGCATGCTAGGTACTTAACAGTATTTGAGTTTTTAGTAATTCTATTTCTAATATATTGACAATGTTGTCTGAATGCACATTTACTATCTAGAATTAATCCAAGAAACTTAATTGTAGGAGAACATGAAATATTTACATTGTTGAATGAAATCGGTGCAAAATGACAATTATGTTTTTTACAAATGTAGAGTAAACTAGATTTTAAGTACGATATTGATGCGCCTGCGGGAAGGGACCATAGGGATAGTTGAGAAAGGATTTTTTCAAATGTAGAGGATATAGAACTAAGGTCAGAAGATTTTGAAAATAGAAKKAGATYRTCAGCATATAATTGATGCTGAATAATAGGGAAGGAAGAAAGGATAGAGCTGATTTCATCAAATGCTATAGTGAACAGAATAACTGATAGCGGTTATCCCTGAGGAGTGCCGTTATCCAAAGGAAGAGTCGGTGAAGATGTGTCAGAAATAAGAACTTTGATTTTACGTTTAGAGAAAAAGGATTTAACAAAACTAAATATACGGGGGCCAACCTTCCATTTGATTAATTGTCTTAAAAYTACATGTATGCCAACGCGATCAAACGCTTTTACAAAATCAAAGATTGTTTGCAATATGTGTTTCGTTTAATAATACTAAAGAGTGCTTATTAGACGAGTATTCAGAGGCGAAATTATAATCAGAAGAGTTTGACGAGAAAAATTTGGCGAATTAGCTATATCCTGTAGATATAGTAGATTGCCTTGAGAGGAGTTGATATGTATGAAAAATGTAAGTTTTAATTGGAATTTAATGTCTAGAATTATGTATCTATGGTATGACGCATGCTCACCTCCTGGGAAGAAACAGTACCAACTGCTGTCCGTTTTGTAACTCAACAACAACTGTGCTTCATATATTAGAATTTTGTCCAACACTGAAAGATAAGAGAGATTGTCACTTCAACACAGATCCAATTTCCCTCCTTTCCAAGGCTACGGAAAAAAATATAAAAACCATCTATCGTTTTCTTAAAGAATGTGATCTATTGACGAGAATTTAAGCCTACACATTTATTCAACGGACAGCTGATAGCCTCTGAAGCTAGCGCTGCATGTTTTAGCTTGTACATATGTTATTAACATTGTATAAGCTTTTATAAATAAATAAAAAAAATAAAAAAATACACAACAAAAATAGATAACCAAATTAAAATTACCCTACATATCGGATATAATTATTTGAAACCGAGCGCTATTGCAACATAAAAGGAATTTCAAAATGAAAAGGAGTGCTGAATTGCGTAGCAGCTATTACAAACAAGAGCGCAAAGCGTACCTCCTGAGCACAAGATGCAAGGTCCTTTCAGAAATAAAGGGATGATAAACTTATGTGCGGAACACAATGCTCGCGACAGATCCTGATATGATACAAATTTTATAATATTACCATAGAGTTTTAGTTATTTGTATTTCTTAAATATAAACCACATATTATACATATACATATGCTAATGGTAGGCACCTTGCCGCGGTGCAGAGGCTTAGTCGCAAGGCATACTCCGCACCCCCCAACCGGTGTGGGTGGTGCTGACTAGCACTCTCTCTGGCGTGGCGGAACCCCCAGTTCCCCGCTAAAACAAGCAGATCTGAGATCTCACCCCGCTGAGCCAAGGGTCGTACGAACAAGATGAATACGAACAAAAAAACAACAACAACTACCACCACTGGCGAATCGACAAGGCAACGCACAAGGACAATGGCTAATGGCCATGGATGACGACATGCCCTCTTGCAGCGGCGCCCGGCGTACAGCAGCGACGATGACCGCGGATGCAGCCCAAAGCACCACCAAGGGCCCCCCGAAATAGGCCTAGCCACTCAGAATCGGGTGAGTCTCATCGGGCAGACGCCGGTGGTGCACACAGGAGGAGGGGGAGGCGCAGGAGGGGAGGGCAGAGATCTCTCCCAACAACAGAAAAACCAGGCGGGTGCGATGACCATCGAAAGAAGGTTATGAGCGGTGCCTGCCTCAAGTGGTATCTGCGGTACCTCCGGGACGGGATGACCCCCGAAGCGGCGGAATCCCTGGCCAAAAGGAGATACGCAGATACTGGGACATCCCCCACAAAGGAGTGTGGCAGGACTACGTCTGTGTGTGCGCTAGGCAGCCGGTCTATGGACCGTGGCCAGGTTAGTGTATCACTGACCGAAATGCGGGGTGACGGGAAGGCACTCACCTATTCACAGGCCGCAAAGCGGAAGAGTGATCAGCTCACACCACAGGAGCCCCCTAGTTCCAAAAGGCTGAGAGGGCGGCACGAGAGCGGCCGGAGGCCAACCATCAGCACCGCTTCCCCCCGGGTGGAGGAGAGACGGCGCAGGTATGCGGATGCTGTCAAAGGTATCTGCATGGCTGTACTGCCTCAAAACTATCCGGCGGAGTCGCTGGAGTCGGAGCAGCTCACGGTGCTCCAAAATCTYCTCTTGGAAGAAGTATTCAGAGGCGATGAATACGCGGCGTCCTTCCTTGGGGTAGAATTTAAAGGTAGCATGTTGCAGGTGGACTGTATGGACGAGTTGTCCGCCAACTGGCTTTGGGAATTTGGCCCAAAGCTAGGAGGCTGAACCGGTCCTATCCTCTGTGCAAAAAGGGCGGAGGATCTGCCGGTCATGCACAGGATGACCATGTTCCTCCCCCGCAGCAATGACAAGCCGTACGAGTTTACCCTGGGGCTGATTAAGAACCAGAACTGGGGCCTTAGCATCGCGGCCTGGCGCGTCATCAGCAGCCAGTTAAAAGAAAAAGGTGACCTACGAGGATGGAGATTGTACCTATACATTGATGACGAATCGTATAGGTACGTCTGTGCTGCAAGCTTCCGCCTGTTTTACAGGTTCAGCATGGTGGTCATGAGGCCGCACAAACCCGTGACCACAGGGAGCAGGGAAGGCTGTCACCCAGTCGTGCGGCTGCGGGTCCAAACAGGACACAACAGTGGCAAACAAGATGGTGGAGAGGATGCAGGTGGACGAGGTGGCAAAACAACCGAGCGTAAGCGCTGAGCTGACTACGCTAGTCACAACCGCTGACGTCCCGGTTGCCCAGGAACCCGGGCCACCCTCCACCCAGGAACTCCTCGAGGGACTCAAAGGCCCCAAGACGGTACACAACAAGGTAATCTGGGACCTCTCTAGCGAGCGACCAAGAATGCATGCATAGTAGTCCGGAATAATGTCGACTTTTTCTGTATTTCAGAGTTCCTGACGCAGGACTTGGTGGCGGTACAGGCCAGATATTGGGAAGGCAGAGTCTTCGTCCTGGCATCAGCCTACTTCCCAGGGGAGGCAGCAGTAGCACCACCTGAAGTGGTGGTAAGGCTAGTGGAGTACTGCACGAAGTTCGGGCTGCCCCTCATTATCGGATGCGACGCGAACGCTCACAATGTAGAATGGGGAAGTACGGACTGCAACACAAGGGGTAAGTCTCTATTAGAATATGTATTAGGTAGTAACTTAGCCATTGAAAATGTGGGTTGCGAACCCACCGTTATAACTATAAGCAGGAGGGAGGTACTGGACATCACCTTCAGTAACGAGCATGCAAATGGATGGGTCTTTGGTGGAGGGTCTCAACAGAGCCCTCCCTGTCAGACCACAGAATTGTAAAGTTCGCACTGAAGGTTGAGGTCAGGCAACTTCCCCCAAGACGCAACCCTCGAAGGACCAACTGGAGTGCCTTCAGGGAGAAGCTACAGGATGAATTGAAAAGGAAGAGGCAGATCGATGATATCGTTACGGGCCCGGGAATAGAGAGCAGAGTGTTGGCACTGAACGGGTCTATCACTAAAGCTTACAACGGTACCTGCTCCCTAATAGTGCTGTGCAGATAGGCGCAATTGTCCCTGGTGGACAAAGAAGCTTGCAGACCTCAGGAAAAGGGTACGTAGCCTATTCAACAAGGCAAAACGTACAGGGGTCTGGGAAGAATACAGGAACTACCTAACCCTCTACAATAAGGAGATTAGTCAGCAAATCAAGCTAGCTTAAGGAGTTTCTGTGAAAAGGTCTCCTCCACACCAGAAGCGGCGCGGCTGCACAAGGCTCTGGCTAGTGGGAAGACTAACACGGAGCTAGCTATCAAAAGAAGTGACGGGACTTTTACGACCAGCGCGGAGGACCGGGTGACAGAGCTTCTGCGTGCTCACTTCCTGGTAGACCAATGTCTACCTGTGAGCGAACATAGGCCATCCCGCTCGGATTGGGTAACCGCTAGGCAATTAGTCACTGCGGACTCGATCAAGTGGGCAATGGCCTCGTTCGAAAAATTCAAGTCTCCAG